>NW_007247420.1:49187-89487 GCF_000164805.1 Carlito syrichta
AAAAAAAAAAAAAAAAAAAAAAAAAGGGAAGTACTGGGGAGTTGTGACCTTAAACAAAAAAAATAATAATAATAACAATGCTAACTTGGATGGTGACAACTTAAATTTATGAGTAATGAGAATTGTCAGGGAGACTTTTGTTTAGTGGCTTGAAGCAATGATCTTCCTAGACATTACCTCTGTAGGTGAGTCAGACATGAGGAAGATTTGAAGAATAAAATACAAAAAAGACATATTCCTAGGTGATTTGTCACATTTCAAATGTTTTTGTTGCAGTTTGGTTTCTTTTAAAAGGTTCACCAGTGTTAATCTGATAGCAAATAACAGTATGACAGTTAAAGCCAGGACCAGCGTCATGGGCATGGAACCTGCACAGCTGCACTGGGTCCTGTGCTTTAGAAGTGTCCCACAACTGGTTCCGTGTTCTACAACTGCCATCTTGAAATTCGTAGTAATGTTTTAACAAGGGGCCTCACATTTTCATTTTCCACTGGATCCTGCAAATTATGTAGCTGGTCTTGGTGAAAATGTATTCAAGACAGCAGATTGAGTGGGCTTGATTAAGTTTTTAATTCGTTCTCCTGAAAGAGACTTTTAGTCACCTGAAAGTCACTTCATACACTTCTGGGGGTTTTGTTTGTTTGTTTGTTTTTACTATTCTAACTCTTTCTGGGACAGGTAAGTAAACATAACACTATGTTACTTCTTGGGACAATATTAATTTCATGAAAATGACAACCACAAGCAATATCCAGTTTCAAAACATGATTTCTCTCTAGATCAAGAATTTTGTTTTGAAATACAATTTTTAGACACAGAGTGTGCTTATTCATAGTCTTAAGACACTGAGCTTAATAAAAGGTAAACCTGTATAAACATATAGAATTCTTTAGGCAATTTTAGTCATGCTAACAAATATGTTTTCTGAATATAGTTTTTCTTTTCTGTTGATAAAGAAATATTTTCATCATGGTAGTGAAAGCAGGTCTTACAGGGTTACCATTGGTTTTTGCATGACTTAGTAGCAATGTGATATTCAGTTAATAGCAATGTATCAATGATTCCAATTTGACTAAAGTCATACAGAAGTCACTTGTCACTGTGCAGTCTATACCCTTGCATAGTGAAAGTCAGGATAACCAATGTTTTGTCACAGTGCCAAAATTAATCATGATCTAAGGACATTGAAGAAAGGCTAAAAAGAGAGTAAATTAATCATCATCAAAAACAGATTTAAAAAGTAATCCTAAAGAGCAACTTTAGAAAGAATTTTGTTTTGGTTGTGGGGTACATGAGAGGATATACTACATTAGCAAATTGTGTGCAGGTGAGGTTTGGACAGAAGTGAGCCCTCTCTCCCTTGATAGTGACCTGGTACCCAGTCTGTTGCTGTGTTCACCTTTTCTTCTCCAACCTCCTCCCCTAACAGTGTCTAGCATCTGTTGGTCCCACCTTTGTGCTCAAGTGACAAGTGTTAAGGGCCCGCTTATGAGAGAAAAAGAGAGAACATGCATGTATTCAGTTTTTTGTTTCTGTGATAGTTCGCTTAGTATCATGGTCTCCAGCTGCATCCATGCTGCTGCAAAGTACATTATTTTGTTCTTCTTATGTGACTGTGTAATAATCCATCATATATATGTACCACATTTTCTTTATCCAGTTCACTTTTGACAGGTGTCTGGGTTGGTTCCTTAGTTTTGCTATTGTGAATAATACTGCTTATGTATGCAGGTGTCTTTTTGGTAGAGCAATTTATGTTCCTCTGGGTATAGTCCCAGAATTGGGATTGCTGAATCATATGGAAGCTCAATTTTTAGTTCTTTGGAAAAAACCACACTGCTTTCCACAAAGGATGAACTTAGCTTACATTCCTACCAACAATATAGAGGCATTACTGAAGAATAGTTCTTTTTTTTTTTTTGAGTTGGAGTCTCACTCTTGTCGCCCTGACTGGAGTGCAGTGACCAGGAGCCTCTACCTGCTGGGGTCAGGTGATCCTTCCTCCTCAGTCTTCCAAGTAGCTGGAACTACAGGTGTGCACTACCATGCCCAGCTAAGAAGTAGCTCTTAAGAAGAAATATTATTTCAAATAATCTAAAATTATTTCAATATTAAAAAGATGTTTCTAGAAGGGATTCCTTTTCCTAAGAACTTTCTATTATAACTGTAGGCAGGAAATTATTTTCTAGAAAATAACTTTTCATGGCCCCTCCATTGGGTCATAAGTTTGTATTGTTTCAAAGACATAAACCCTTTATCAGATTTCTGGGTGGCTTTTCATGTGATCTCTAACATTCAAGAAAAGAACCAGAAGAGAAATTATACTTCAAATCAGAAACTTTCAAACTGATGCTATATTCTAGCCTTTTTTTCTCAAAAGCAACTGTATATGTTTACTATCCCCCCTCAAAATAATATTTTATCATAATTACGACATATATTTACTATTGACTTAGACACCCTTCAATTGGATAGTTTTTGTTTCTAAATGTTTACTATTTCAATAATACTTTATTATAATCCTTAAGGATTTTTCCATGTTCTTGCTCTTATTTGTGTAGGATAGATGACCAAACATGTAGTGAGTGCTAGGCTATAAGGTAAATACATTTAACGTGTTGAAACATGCTCACAAAGATTACATCAGTGTAGTATACTTCTGCCACCTGTGGGTTCAGACTTGTTTTCCTAAATGTTATTAATGTTGGATACACTTATTTTTTTAGGGCAAATCTGATGGGTAGAAAATAAATGTTTTAATTTGTATTCCTTTTTTTTTTTTTGAGTTGGAGTTTCACTCCATTGCTCACCTGGAGTGCAGTGGCACACTAATGGTCACCCCAGCATCAACCTGCTAGGCTCTGGCAATCCTTCCACCTCAGCCTTCCAAGTAGCCAGAACTACAGGGGCGCGCTACCACACCCGGCTAATTTTTTATTTTACTGTAGCAAGGAGGTTTTGCCAAGTTGCCCAGATTGGTCTCAAACCCGCAAGCTCAGGCAATCCACTCACCTTGGGCTCCCAAAGTGCTGGAATTACAGGCTAAGCCACTGAGCCCAGCCTGTATTTCTTTAGATACTAGTGAGATTGTCAGTTATTGTTTTGTGTATGTTTGTGTGGAAATCGTCTGTTTGTATTACTAGGTTTTTTTCCCTATTATTTGTCTTTTTAAGATGGTTTTAGATGTTTTTTGTATATTAGGGATTTTAATTAATTGTTATATGTATCACTAATATGTTCTCCCAGCCTGTCACTTTTAACGTTTGATGTATTGTCTCCTTCTCCATAGATAAGTCTTAATGATCTTGTCATTAAATGTTTTATATTTTTCTTTGAGATTTTGGAATTTGTATCTTACTTAAAAGGTTTCTCTTGCCACAAATTTATTCTTTAAAATTGTGTATATTTTTCTTCTAATATTTTTATGGTTGTGTTTTTATAGTTCAATTTTAAATCAACAGAAAGGTATACATTTTATGAAAGTTTGACTCTAACCTTACCTTTTCCAAATTTTATATAAATAATTCCAGGACAAATTGACTGAATTGGATATTTTCCCCTAGTGTTTTGAAATGTAACCTATATATCGCCATAAGTAACTGTATTTTGAAATTTTAATTCTTTACCTATGTTTTCCTAGAAGTTTCATTTTTGAGATAGACAATGTTATGGATAGAGTTTTATCATGTTTGGTATTTAAAATCTGTGAAGCTATTTTTCATACTCAATTCTTTCTCCTGTATATTTATTAACCACTGGCAATGTACTAGATACAGAAGTTAATAGCCATATCTTAAACTCTAAATGAAAAGTGAAGAAATTATTTAACTATGTACATTTAATTGATGCCAGTTATGTCCAGGTATTTTGTTTGTTTGTTTTTTGTGTGTGTACTTTTGAAAAAAAAAATCCTTTCTTTCATTACTACAAACCTGCTAATTAGCTATGGTTCTCCCCTATTTTTACTGATAATGAAGCTGAGGTTCAAAAGATCACTAACCTGCCCAAGGCAAGTTGTTTGTGATAGAGCCAGCATTCAAACCTCAGATTCAACGTCCTAGTGCTTCCCTTCATCTATACTGACTCCACAGGCTCACAATGAATGCCCTTGCAAGGCCCAATGAATTAAATGCCTTCCATGTAAAAACTGTTGCAAAAGAGAAACATTTTAAGCAAGGAGAGGTAATGGTCAAACGCTGACAGCAGAACGACATGTCCCAGAGTCCTAACTGTCTGTTGTCATGATTTCAAGCTATGTTGTTATTGGGTACTGCTGCTTCCTTTCACGAGAACTGTGTGAGCATTCCTGTTGGTAGCAGACTTGCTGCTGCTGTTGTACTCAAGGCCTGCCACTTGGGTTTATAGGATATTAGATTCCACCTGAGAAATAAATGCAAGTATGAATTGGATTCTGGATTCAAGTCTCTTGGCTTCATCCCTTGAATGAATTAATCAGAGTTAGCTAGAGAACTTCTAGATTGCAGGATGCTTAAATGAACCTATTTGTTAGACCTGAAGTAGGGAAAATGATTATCTAGTGATCAGACGTAGCATGAAAAACATTCTAGCCGGGCAGTGGCTCACACCTGTAATCCCAGCACCTTGGGAGGCAGAGGCAAGAGTATTGACTAAGCCCATGGGTTCGAGACCAGCCTGGGCAATTTGATGAGACCGCGTCTCTACAATAATTCAAAAAATTAGCCAGGTGCAGTGGCACATGCCTGTGGGTCCAGTTACTTAGAAGGCTGAGACAGAAGGATTGCCTGAGCCCAGCAGGTCAAGGCTGCAGTGGCTGTGAGAGTGCCACTACATTCCAGCCTGGAAGACAGAGTGAGACTCTGACTCAAAAAAAAAAAAAAGAAAAAAGAAAAACGTTCTCAAACTCCCTGATTAGATAACCTCAGAACATGCGTACATATTAACTCTGAGAAACTCTGAGATCAGTAGAATAATGTCACCCCTGCTTTTTTAATATTTGAAAATGGATTTAAGTAAGGGGACATTAGAGGCCTTCCTCTTACTCCCTGCAAAATGTCAACTGACTTATATGGTATCTGTTGTAGGGCAGTCGGTCACCAGGCCTCTGTCCAAATAATTCTTTGCTTTTTCACTCCTAACTCTTGTTTGCCTGACATTTCCTGAGAGATTGCTCTATTTTTCTTCTCTTTTCTTTTTTTTGTTTTCTCCCCCATTTTAAAGAGTGTTTATTTCAAAATAAGCCATTTTCTTAAAGTATTCAAGGAAACATATTTCCAAGCAGAAGGAAATTTGCATTCTAATGTTAAATATATTAGCATTCCAAAGACTGATGGGTGGCCACCTTCTCTGGGCTCCTCTAAGTCCCTAAGTCACCTGTCTTAGGAGGACTCATGTGAAGTCTTACAGATTTGATTTGCACTTTGATTTTGACCTTCCTCACTATAAATAGAACAGAAAACAAATGCATGCAGTAATGCAAGATAATCATGTATCATCGTTTTTGTTTAATTATTTGAATATAATAAAATTTATATTTTTTACTCTATTTTTTTTTAATTGGTTCTTGTATTTCTTGGAATATTCGTAGTCATTTCCTTAGTGCCTCAGATAAAAATCTGAACCTGGATTTTAATGATTATACCTAATGAGCCAAAGGCTGAGTTCAGTCACAAAAATATAAACAATCAAAAGCCAACATTTGAACATGTGACAAATGCAAATCTTTTAAAAGTAAAATAAGGTAGCAAGATGCATAGATGTAATATGGCCATTATCTTTTAGTTACCTGTTCTTGGTATACATATTTAGCACTTTATTAGAAAGTTCCATTGAAAAACAAGCAAGTAACTCTAAAAAGATAGATTAGCTTAAAACAAGGAAGAGAAAAACTTTCATTAAAAAGTTTTATATACGTATCTTTCATAATCTCTTAGAATATGACAAAATAAAATTGAAGATGAATCAAACATAGAAAGAAAAGAAAGAACAAAGAAAAAAATTCTGCACATGATTTCCAGAAACACCTAGTTTTTAAGATTTGGCTATCTGATTATAAAACTGGCACAAAGACAAAGCATAGTTGTGATGAGAAAATTTAATTATCCTAACATAAGCTAAAGGCCTGTTTCTTGGAAAGTTGGAACATGTGATAGCAATTTTACTTACCTCATGGGAATGTATCTCTAAAAAGATTACTGATACTGTTACTCTCTTTTCTTTAGTTTCAAGAAGCTTACAGGCACCTACATGCCAGACAACGAAAGGATATTCTGACTGCTTTCTCTCCTCTGAGTTCTAGATTCATTTTTGATGCCCCGAACTTTAAGGGAGAATCAAATATCCTGACCAAAACTAGCTCAGTTTTGAAAAATAAAGCTGATTAGATATATCCTACAAAAAGGATTTCACAGAAAAGACTCATATTTTTCTGAAGTTGGGGGAGAACCCTCACTTGGTTTTCAGTAAGGTAATTAAATATGTTACTTCTAATAGCCACTACCATTTGCCTTAGGTTATTCTGAAGAACAATGCTGTTCTTTTTCTTTAGATTTCCTTTCAGAACGAAATTCCTCTTTCTTTTCGAGTTCTACTTATCAAGGTAATAAGGTATTTTTATTACCGTATTTATTGTTTTCCATATAATAACCATTTATGAAGACTTTTAAAAAGTAAAAATTATTATTGTTTTTCTTTTACATGTATATCCACTCACTATTCAGAAAGGCAGTCCATTTTCTCCTCCCACACATAAACCTTTCTATCTGGTTGGTTCTTAGTTTTTATTAATAGATATGAAATTATTTTTTAAAAAGAAATTATGTTCAATGTAAATCTAATAGTCCTTTTTAAATCCAGTTAGCTTCTGCAGCCTGTTTGTCTAGACTAAAGTATTCTGAATTTCATAAGACAATTCCTCTGAGTGTATTTTTTTTTAATAAAAATGAACTTGGGTCACATTGAATAAAACAAAAGAATCACTGATGTCTTTGTGATGAGTACCTAGAGTCTACTTTTGTGGAGAAAATATTACATTTACTTTCTACCAAAATCCATTTGTTGTCTAGAAAATGCCTATTATTTGTTTAAAATCATTTCCAGACTTGAGATAATGTAAAGAGCCAGAGGCCAAATCAGACTCATAAGAATCAAAGATCTTATCAAGTATCAAGCTTTACTCAAAATTCACAGGATGCAGGTGAAGATAAAGCCAGTGTCCAAAAATGTGATTCATGTGGGGCATCACTTTCATAAGGTAGCTCTTTTGGTTATGAAACAATGCCCATTGATACATCAGTAATTATATACTTGACCTAATACTTTCTAGTACTTCATATCCCACAAACCCATAAATTCCTAATTTGTTTGCTGTAAACAATCTAGGCATATGAGATATATCCTACAAAAAGAATTCCACAGAAAAGACTCTCATTAGTCTTCTCCTAGTAAATAACATCAGGAGGTCTGATTAGCATGTTTACAAGGATTCTCTCTCTCTCTCTCTCTCTCTCTCTCTCTCTCTCTCTCTCTCTCTCTCTCTCTCTCTCTCTTTCTCTCTCTCCTCACTCTCCCTCCTGCTCTCCCCATCCCTTCTCTCTTCTCTTCTTGGGCATCCCACAGGGGAGACACAATGGGTTACAAACAAGCTGCAACTCCTTCCTTCCCAAGAACAGTTTCTGTATACTCTGACCTTTTCTTTATGTATGTGTTGCTCTCCATTTGATGATTTATCATTTGTAGCACATTGAACATATACAAACCATCAGAATCGCTGTGTGGCATTTTGTGTTGCTATCTAGGATGGTAAAATTTGAACTTCAATAAAGAAAAAAAATCTAGAACATCCACTGAGTTTTCTCCCAGTGTTTGTAACTGGTTGCTTTTGCCATCCAAGGAATTAAATATTTTTTTCCTCTTTAAACATCAGATTATTAAACCATTGCTATATCTTCTGCTATTTCAGTATCTGTTAGTCTTCCCACAAACTCTCAGCCATTTAGAGTATTAGAAATACATCATTCAAACAATAAATAATTTGAAACAAACTATGTTGATTTAGGAAAATTAAACACTTGTATTAGAATTATTCAATACAAAATTTTGAACATTAATCAATTATTTTGGCTGATTTCACAGCTTTCACTTGAAGCCATCTAGGAAATGTCTCCTAGCCTTCGGATGTATAGGATGAAAAAGTTCTTTATGACTGAATATCCAGACAAATCTCTTGTCTGAAATCAAACCAACTGACTTGGGTAGTCTTTGTCCATGAATCCATTAATTCATTAATTCAGCACATTGTTATTGGACCCCTACTCTATGAAGAATATTGTCCTAGATGCTGGGGATTCAGAAGGGAACAAGCCAACCTTGGTTCCTGCCATTATGGTTCTGGTAGACCTATAGAAGAGACCAAGAAAACAAATTCAACTTAAGTCAATAAAAATTGTGATAAGTCAAAGAATCTTTGAACTGGGATTTCTATAGCAGTTATATTCTTATGAGGTTATTCAACGAAGGTAACTAGCAAACAAAAGAAGATTGCATTATGGATTCCAGCTGCTGAAATTGTACTATATTGTACAGATCGATTTTCACTAGATTCCTAAAGAATAAATTTAATCATCCAGTATCTGAGAAAATTCATAAATTTCAAACTGCTTTGAAAATACTAACATAAGAATGTTAATGCCTTGATTATATACTTATCTGAAATGATAATGACAAACATCTTGTCTCCTAGAATACACGCTAGAAACCTTCTGAATTATCCTGAATTATGTGAATTTTTTCCTTTGTATAATTTAATCTTTATACAGTAGGTTTGAATCAAGGTTTTCTATTCAAGGCACTTCCTTAAGTCTAATCAACTTCCTCATTTCTGCTTTCCTCTTTCCAACCCCAGGCACATGGAATTTCCTGTCATTTGAGCCTGCGTTTATGAAAAAGACATTCAAACTGTTTTGAATAGGGGAAGGTTTTTAGAAATGTTTGCCAAAGCAAAATCTCCCAAAGTGCCTTATTATGGGCATTTTCCTGTGCTTTGACAGTCACCATTTAAGTACCTGCCATTAATGCATCCAACACTAGACATCAAGCTTCAACTCTATGGAAGGCCCATACTAGGTGGCCAGAGGATTATTGTTGCAGATCCTGTACTTAAGGAGGTCATAATCTTGTGGGGGAGATACAAATGTTAACAGGATCATAAAGTTATATCTCACCATTGAGCACTGAGTTATAAGATTAGAGAAGAAGGCAATACTTGTATATATTCAAAATCACACTTCAAAATCTTTTAATTAGTCCACCAAGTGCAACATATATGATTCTACTCACAGGCCAGGTTAATGATGATCTAATGAATCCAAATAAAATCAGATTTTCCTTTAGCATTGGAATAGAGAACAGATTCTTCAGAGAACAGATACACATAAAGTGAGTGACTATGTTTAGCGACTATGCTGATGAAAAATACATGCATGTTAAAACTAAACTCAGTCTTGGTATACCAGAATGCTTCATGAGAGACACACGGAACCATGACAAATAAGGCAAAGGTAGATTTGAGTTGTCCATCTCTTGCATGCTCGCTCACGCACACACACACACACACACACACACACACACACACACACACGCACACACACACACATACACATTCTGGTCAACAGAAAAAAATACAAGCAAAGCTTCAGAAAACATATATTATGTGACAGCAATGGAGCAAGAAATATGTGCAACTAGAAGTAGAAAATTGTAACAGAAAGGATGATTAGAAATCCATCCTGGAAGACTATGACTATTAGGCAAAATAAATTAGACTTCATTCAATAAGTTATGCAAAACCTCTGAAGACATAATGACATTATGATTTTGCTGGAACGTGAACATGGTAAGTTTAGTGGTAAGGCTACTGAATCTAAGCTGTGGCAGGAACATTTAGATTCAACTAGACTCACATCTAGCTTCTGGGAAGGAAGTCTTCACTGGAGATTAAGCCTGATGAGCCATTTCCAGAGTCATAATTTTTTTATTGATTCTGCATTTTCAGCACCTAGAATGGTTCTAGGCAATATATATGCTCAGTATATAATTACTAAGTTAATGGCATTCTCTTTTACCGAAGATATGATAAATATATAGCCATTTAAACTAAATGAATGAATGGATGAGTTGATGGATGGGTGGAAGAAAAGAAAGATAAAGGAATAAAGGAGGAAAGAGGGAAGAGGAGAGAGAGGGGAGGAGGGAAAGAAGGAGGGAAGGGGGGAGGAAGGAAGGAAGGAAGGAAGGAAGGAAGGAAGGAAGGAAGGAAAGAGGGAAAGAAGAAAGGAAAGAAGGAAGGAAGACTGGTTGTTTTTCTAGCCAGGTTGTCTCTTGAACTTTTCTATTCTGAACATTTCTACTACATATCTATTGTGTTGGTAGGGTCAGATTCTGGGCAACTTCAAGCATCACAAAAGTATGTTGTATGTGCTATCAAAAGTAAAGGGGCAGCACATGAGCAGCCAAGGAGTGCAGCTGTGATGAGAGACTATAGTTATAAAATGCAAGCTGTTTTGGGGGGGTGAAAACTGCAGTGTTGGAAGAAATAAGAAGAGGGAAATACAGTACTTTGCTCATTTTCCTTCTCTTTTCTGAGAGGAAAGTGGCAATACGAATTAGAAGGGCATCTTCTCAGGGCATGCATTTTGACAGTGAGGAAGTAAAGAGGCAGCTAAAAGAAGACCAAAGGTAGAACAGCTCTCCTCTCTGGGGAGGCAAAGAGCCATTAAAAGTGTCAGTCGCTTCTAAGGCTGGCATTGTGCTTGTGTTTCTCTGAAGACTTATCACATATGGCAAGTTCTCCGGACTGGAAAGGGGGTCAGAAAGGCATTGACTAAAAGGGCAAACCAAGCCCTTCTTGCTTCAATAGTTTCCTGGGGCATGACTGTTTTGAGACAGCTGAACACTTCACTCCTCACTCTCACTAGCCAACACAAAGTGCAATGTGGGGAGCTAAGCCAAGTTCAGGACTGGGAGCACAAGCCTTAAAACAAAGTTCAGAGGATGTTAGTAAGTGTCTCATCCCTGTCTTCTAACCTGCCGCTCATCCTGCTGATAAGTTCTGTGCCATTCCAGCTTCTGTGGCATCAACACAGACGGAACCCACATTGAGCGAGGTGACGCTCAGCTGCCAGGTGACTCTCAGACTCTGACACTGGAGTTCCCGGGTTCCTGCCTTTTTTCTGTGACCGCCATCTTATGTTTTGGCTTTAGTAACTGTGTCCATTGCTTTTTCTCTTATTATCGAACCTCTACTTCATACATTCCAAAAGCAAAACCCTGTTTCCCTATAGGTTATTTTCATAGGTACTGGGTGCCTTGCCTGGCACCACAGTTCCTAGCTAGTACTTGACACCTGCCGCCTAGCCGCCAGAGCCCAGCCTCTGCTGTGTAGAGTCCCTGTCTCCCGGTGGGTTGGTTGCTACTGGCCTTCCAGGTGCCTCACTGACCTTTTTATTTGATCATTCTATCATTCCAGCTGAAATGCTCCGGCACGTCTACGTGACATGTCTCACTTTGCTTCAAATTTTACAGCTAAGAGCACACCCCAAATGCCTAATTTTACGCTTTAGCATTTTTCAAACCTCCTGGTTTTATCTTCTCCATCATTACCTGGGTTCCCAGATTGGCAAAGAGAAAGCTATGTTATGGCTCCCTCCTATTTCCTAGTGGAAGGCAAAGGAGTGCCGGAATCAGAAAGTTGTACTAGCCTTAAAAGTGAACATAGAAATGTCTACATAAATTCAACAGATCGAATGTAAGAAAATATTGATGGGTCAATACAATATCAGTTTATCTCTGTAGTGTGCCATTAAAAATCACTGAGAAAGACTGCTAGTTAAATATATCATAGATTCTGGAAACTAAAGTTGCTGGATTCTGCTGAACAGAGTCCATGAGTAAATCAGAATATCTAGGTGGCAATTTTATGACTAGCTCTTAATTTTTAAAGAATCAGGGGTCACCTTATCTCTGCTCAGTGCTAAATGAAAAGCCAAAAGATTTATTTAGAGCAAATGTAGTTCACAAACACCATAGTTTTGGTTGTTCACGGTGAATCACAACACCAGAGACTTAGAAATAATCAATATAAGCATAAGGCATCTTGTGAGGCTTTTTCTAATAACTTCATAATGTTGCTGAAGATGGTTGAATGTAATTATGCTTGTAAAGTCTACCCATTTGTATACATTGGTGATTCAAACATGCCGATTTTAAATAGGATAAGAACAGCTTTCTAAAAATATATATTTGATCATGTCATACCTCTGGCTAAAGTACTGTTATTTTTGTGCACATGCTCTAGTTTTCATGAAATAAAACATTTGACAACTATTATATTTTATCATACTCAGAAATTCAAGTGTCAGTCATTTATCTAGTGCTTATAGAGTACAAGTAAGTGCTCCATAAGAAACTGCTTCAAACTACACATAAAGTCACTTTGTACTCCTGGCATTTGCACAGGGCTCATATAAAAGATATTAAATAATCACAAGAGGAATCAATAAATGAATGGAAATAAATGAACATATCAATTAATCCCTGAGCAAGAAAATATTTTCTGGTGGTTTTGTCAAATTTGAAATCCATTATGAGGAATTCAGAAGTAAAAATGAAAGGCACAGGAAAAACATGCTCAATATCATTAGTCAGCAGGGTAATGATTATTAAAACCACAGTGATATAGCACTATGCATCCTGGAATGCCTAAAATTAAAAATACAAACAGCAGCAAGTGTTGGCAAGATGAGCAGCATATGGAACTTTATTATTGCTGTTTGAAATGTAAAAGGTTACAAACATTTGTAAACTTTGGAAAACAGTTTGCAATTTCTTATAAAATGAAACATGTAGTTAATATGTGATCCATCGATTCTATTTACCCAAGAGAAATTAAGACATATACCCACATAATTGCTTGCTTAATTTAAAATATCCTCTAATTAGAAACAATTCAAAAAGTTGAATCCAAATCAACAGGTAAATAAATAAATTGTGATATATCCACACAGAGGAATATTACCCAGTCAAAAAGGATGGGGAGGGGAGTGGAGGGGAGCAAACTATTGATATTAATACATGTAACAGTATGCATGAATCTCTAAAGCACTGTGAATGAAGGAAGAAAACTCAGTAAAGATGACACTATACCGTTTTGTTTATATGAAACTCTAAGACAGGTTACCTAATTTGCAGTGATAGAAAGGAGATCAGTGATAGTCTGGGGTCAGACATGGACACAGAACTGACTACAAAGGAGCACAGTGAACTTCTAAGGTGATGGCATTGTTATATATCTTAAAGGAGGTGGTAGTGACATGAGTGAATGCATTATCAAAACTCGCTGAACTGTACACTTACAGTGAGGGCACTTATGGTATGCAAATTACACTTCAACAAAGTTGATTACAAATAAAATAAAACTAAGAAAATTTTGAAAAATTAGTCACTTCATAATTATAAAATATTTAACATACTCTATTAATTGTGTATGTTTTTAGCCTATCGAATCAATCCTTCATAAAAACTCATTGCATAATTGTTTAATATTGCTAGTGAAATCACTCTTTTTTTTTTTTTTTTTTTTAGTTGGAGTCTCACTCTGTTGCTCAGGCTGGAGTGCAGTGGTACCCTCATGGCCACCCCAGTGTTGACCTGCTGAGCTCAAGCTATCTTTCTGCCTCAGCTGTCCAAGTAGCCAGAACTACAGGCGCGCTCTAGAATGCCCAGTTAATTTTTAAAATTTAATGTAGATATGCGGTCTCATCAAGTTGCCCAGGCTGTTCTCAAACCTTTGGGCTCAGGCAGTCACCTCACCTCTTCCTCCCAAAGTTCTGGGATTATAGACTTGAGCCACTGCACCTGACTTTACTTCTACTCTTAACCCTGGGCTTTTCAAGTTCTTGAACCAATACATGTTATTTTTGTTTAAGCTAACTTGTACTAGGTCTCTTTTTATTAGATTAATTCTACTGTGCAAAATTCCAGAGGATCAGAAAATTTAATGTGTTAAAATGCACATCAAGTTTGGGAGATTTACTCTCCCTAAAATGGTATGTCTTTTTCCTTTTTCTGTATTAGTTATCTATTCTAGGTAACCAACTAAGGGTTGTCATTTTTGTTGTTTGTTTGTTTTGGATGAATAAGAATTAAATGTTTCCAGTCTTTATTGACAGATTTCAGATTACTGAAAATGCTACAAAACATTTCTAAAATGGACATAAATGTTCATTATATTTTTTAAAAGTGCTAGCAATTTATCTATTGATTAATCATCAATATCTTGTGCCAGGAAATGTTATTTACCCTCTAATGAATAATTAAGCAAAGTTAACTAAATGAACTTTAAGTTATCCTTACCCTAAATGTCTACTACCAGTCATCATCAGAATTTATTTTAAAACACTTATTTGATACAAAACACTGTATTCATATAAAATAAATAAAGGACATTTGTCAATTGTTTACATTTATAAAATACAATGTATAAATACAATTATGAATGAATGGAGAAGAATATTTTGACTACACTTTCAAAGGGCTAATAAACTTCTTAGAGTTGCAATTTGAGCTAAATCAATCTTCTTAATTTTAGTGTATTACTGACAGTTCTAAGTTGAGTCCAGGATAATTAGAAAGAAATTACCATAATTCATATAATTTCTTAAGTTATAAATTTTAAAATAAATGACATATGCCACAAATGTAAGTTAATCACTTCCTTCTTTTTTCTCTTATCTTTTATCTTCCAATGTGTAATCACTTGAGAATATATTTACTTTCAACAAAAGCCCTTTTTATTTTACTACTTGTAATTTCTGCCACTAACTAATATTTATTGTTTCTAGGGCTGTTTTATATGCTTTAAATGCATCATCATATTTAATTTTCCAAACATTTATATAAGATAGATGGAAAAGATTTGGAGCAACCAGGAGATAAGAGATGAGGCTGATTCTATGGTGTTCTCAGTATCCAGACAGGTGAAGCATCCCTATGTTAGAGGTAAAAGTGTCTTCATGTGGGAAAGAATTGCGGTATTTTTCAGAGAAACAAAGCCTTTCTTAAGGAAAAATAAGCCACAGATGTAATTGAATCATTTGTCATGAGACTTTTTAAAGAAACTTTCAAGAGAAGAAATGAGAGAAAGAGAAAGAAAGGAGATTATGTTTTGTCTATGAGAGCCTGTAAATTGAATTGAAATGAATGGTCCATAAACAGAATGGAACATGGAGGGTCTATATCCTATCCCCAGGCAGTTCATCACCTGCTCCCAGGCAGCAGAAACTGAACTATTCCATGAAGAAACTATGCTTCTACTCTTGACAGTCTCACCTACATGGTAGCGAAAAATTTCTTCAAGAAATGCACCATACTATCCTCAAGGTTTTGGAATCAAAAGGTTTTTACCTAATGTTTCCCCTGAAAAGGTTGAAGACCATGGAAGAAACTGAGTACAGAAATTTTGTTGCAATATTAGTCATCCAAAAACCTATCTTTAGAGGCTAAGGGTTTGATGTTTTGTACTTTACAATGCCAACCCCAAGAAACTTGGTGGGAAAGCAGAGCCAGATCCTAGAATGATAATTCATAAATTGGTAGGAATTGTATGGTTGAATAAACCATATTAAAATGCATCATGAAGCCAAACTTTTTAATAGCAATCTATTCATATCTTAACTGTCAAACTTTTAAAATGCTATTTCAGTGCTAGGCACTTAATTTGGACTTAATACATATTGGTTGGTTAAGTGACAATATGAATGGGAAAAATAGAAAAATACGTTTTATTTTCCATAATTTTCTGAATTTTTGCCATTAAAATGTCATTATTTTTTATTCTTCTATCGTCTTTAAAATAGCATTTCTTTAAAGATGATTAATTGGAGGCCATTTTGGAATAGGCCAAAACACGCAGCTGATGACTCATTTGATCACTGATGACCTGAGGGGTCACAGAATAATAACTGAGGAGTCTCAGTTATTACTGAGGCCTCAGGAAATTCATTTTTAATGGCATTAACGATACACTTTGAAGGTGAAATTACTATTATAAGCCAAGTCAGTTGCTTATTTCAGTTACTTTTTTTAAAATTCAGTATGAGCTACAGAAACATAGTAAACTAAAAAATACTTTAGAAAGGCAGATACACCTAAGGTTAGCAAACAGTTTTTGCTAAATTATAATATAGACTATCACTAGAGAATACACATGTAGAATTCCACTTTTAAAATGCCATTTTTATTTGCCTTCCAGTTTAGCAGGAACATGAGAGATTTCTGTATCAATTTTTAAAAATCAAAATGCAATTATTCATAGAAGTAAAACATGCTAATCTTTCTAAACTTCTTAGATGAGTACTTTTGAAAATGAGAATAAAATTGTACTAGCAAAAATGTAATTAGCATATGTGGTGGAAGTTTTTAATAAGATTCCTGTAGCAGATTTCATCAATATATGCTAATTGGTAAATAATAAAATCAAATTTTGCCTCATCAGAAAAAAGAGAAATAAACATTCTGACAACATTTTTCAGGCATTATTTCTAAAAGATTATTTTAAGAATTTTTTTCCTTCTGAACAGCACATTCCATGTTCCTTGTGAGCAGAGAGAGATTGAAATATCTGTAAAACCTATAATAGCCTGTAATAGCTTGCTTGACATAAATAACTTCATTTTGTTAAAAATCTTCCATCTTAGCTGCCAGCTCACCTAGCTGCAACCCCACTGCGTGTGACCGTTGCAACTTTCCCGTACTCACAAGCCCATATCCTTGTTTCACTCCCTTGTTCCCCTGGTGCTTGAAAACTCTTTAACTATAAGTTCCTTGATCTAATTGTATCCTTGCTTCAGATGTGTGCCAAGTAATTGTTCCCTTTTGTTTTTAGTACCTTGTTCCCTCAACTCCTTGCTATGTAGCCCACTTGTGGTTTTTGCCTTTATAAGTCTTTTGCTTGCTTTACTTGAGGATGAGAGTATTTAGAGACATGAGTCCACTCTCCACTACCAACTATTAAAGGACTCAAAAATTCAACTCTCAGTGTGTGGCGACTCCTTTCTCGCACTCCAATTTTAACGAGAGAGAGAGAGAGAGATCTGAACACCAGCATGGTGTCTGGAATAATAACTTTCTCAAAAGAATACAATGTAAATATCATTTTTCTTCTGTTTGATTATTTTGAATAGTGTACGTACTTCATATGAACTATAGTGAAATGATTGATTATCCAAAGAATAAGTCAATATTTGAAAAGATGTTATTCACAATGGAACTAAATAGAGTAAAATTTTGATGGGTAAGCATGGGGAAAAACATTCTTTGCTATTGAAAGGAAGAATAGTTGAGAGTATGCCTTATGTTTAAAGGTAAAGTGTCTGGTAAGGATCACTATTCATGTTTCTAGGTGAAGCTGTGTTACTAGTATTTTTTGTTTGTTTACATATAAGATAACCATCAAGCCTATTATTTGACTTTTAGTAGCAGTTTTGCTTACATAGTCTGACTTGGGAAAGATATGTATAAAAAATGTTTAGATATAAAAAAATAGATTAATATTGGGAAAGTATGGTGACAGAGCCTTCTGAAACATTTGGTATGTTGTGACAATGGTAGAGGATTAAAGGATAAATTTCAGGGCAAAGCTGCCTCTCATATGTGTGATCTTTACTAAGTAACTTAAATTTGCTGAGTCTCAATACTGTAGAAAATTGGAGATTGGTTGGAAAACTGATAATGGGCATAACATATAGTTTTAATCTTCAAAAAATGCAGAGTTCTGAATGTGAAGGCTAGTGGCTTGATACTGCTCTTGGGAATGAATCTATAATAGATTTATTGTTAAAACACAGAAAAATGACAATAGCAATACACAGGAAACTTGAAGTAGGTAGGAATTGACTGTCCTCATTGTTGAGGACAATAAGAAAGTTTGGGAGATAGAAGTGATGCAGTAACACAGGGCTAACCTCAACTCTAAATTCCAGGTAGGTACAGTGAGTTGGGATCTCACAGAGGTTCTGTTAGATGTCAGACATTATGTGCAAACTAATCATGAAACAGGCAGTTATTAGGGTGGAAAGTTTCAACTGACTAACCCATCTGTGGGTAGAATAAAATAAGCCTAGGTAAGTGTGTCTTTTTCATCAGAGCTTTTTCCACAGAAATAAAGGTCTTCACCACTAGTCTGGGTTCAAGGAAAGTGTTTAATTTCTCTATAGGGAGCTAGCAAGAGCCAAGCAGAAAACCTGTGTTTGTAGAAGTTACTGATATATAAAGTGTGGAAAAAGAATAACAAATGCATTCAATTTCTTGAACTTGAACGATTACAGCCAATAACCTGTAATGGTTCATTACAACTTAACAAATTACTTCATTACAACCAGTAAGTTCACTAAGACCATGAGTAGAGGGGAGAATGACATGCAAAAGGTTGTGACTTGGTGAACAAGGTCATTTGTGGTTACATGCAAGGGTATAGTAGCCAGGGCCAGCACAAGTCCAGGATTAGTTGAACAGAGAATGTGGATGGTAGGAAACCTCACCACTTAGAGTTGGCACAGGGGACAAAGGAGAAGATTGTTACAAGCTTCTTTCTGCTTCAAATCCAAGTTGGACCAAAGAGATAGAGCCCTACCTGTACTTCTATAAATTAACCAGTCTTTAATTTTTTTCCACATTTTTGCACTGATAGTTTTCCCTGTCCAGAATGTCCAATTCACATATTTTGTCTTCATGGTGAACTTTCTTAGTATCTATCAAAAGGTTAGTTGTTTTGTGAAGTTTCTTCTCTTCCCAAAGGGAGTTAAATATTTGCCCCCTAAATTCTTGAGCATGTGTTTTGCCTGTATGCTTGCCTTCCTAATTAAGCAGTGACTAACTCAAACTCCAGGACTACAGGAACAGATCTGTTTATCTTTAATTTCCACAGAGTCTGTGACTCATTTCTTGGAATAAGTTGAATGCTTAATAGATGTTTGAATGAATGAATGAATGAATGAATGATGGAAGGAAAGGAAGAAGGGAGAGAGGGAAGAAGGGAGAAGAGGGGGAGGGAGAGAAGGAGGGAAGGAAGATCACTCTGAGCTATATATTTATTTGGATGGAAAGGAGAAAGAGAGAAACAGAGAAAGACTGAGAAATAGAGACAGAGAAAGAGAGAGTAAGAAGCAGTAGTAGCACTACATCTGTAGGGATCTGACATTTTGGCTGAGAAACTGAAGGACCGGGAGATAAGAGTGAGATATCTTTGTTTCGCATTGGTAGTTGTGACTTTGGAAAACAAAGCAAAACGCTTGAGAAATTACAGCTGGAGCCCCAAATGGGAAGAAATTACCAAAGTATTGGCCTGCGTAAACATCTAAGAGCCCCTCAGGAAGATGAGAAGTGGCTTCAGTGGGACACTTGACAAAGTGATGAAGATGGATTGTACTGACATGTAAGGGGTTAGGGAAAAGGGAACAGATGAAGCTGGAATCCTCAATACCTCAGGTGAAAGCAGCAGTCACATGGGAAAAAAAACAATAGTGGAGACAACATGAAATAAATTAAAAAATGATTTAATTACTAGGAGTCAGATGTAGACAGATAAATGTAGCAAACATGAGAACTAAAATTAAAAATATTTTAAAATATGTTTTATTGCAGAAACATTTGAAGCAACAATAACAGAAGTAAAGACTCATAATTATAATCATAATCATAATCTATCAAATCATTATTAACTCATTATCCTTTCAAACAATTTTTTGAGACTTGAATGTATACTCTATGTGCAAAACATTTGGAAGATGACAATTCCAAGGCAGGCTTTTATTCACATACTAAAATCACAAGAGAGATAGGATGACTTTCATCCTGCTTCAAAATTTAACATTCTAGTGAAAAATTCCCTGTGCCAATAAATATTCTTTAGAAACATGTGTTTCAATATAAATAAAATATTTTGTCATGTAGACCAGAATACATTTAAATATTCCTCTGTTTTTGGAAATTTTCCAATCTTTATTAAGAAAAAATGCTAACCTCCATATAGATATGTCTGAATTGTTCCCTTGGAAGATATTCAGAGAAGTTGGATTACTGGGGGGAAAAAAAACGTATGAAAAATGTTTAACATTTTAATGTTTTCTGATTATAACATATGTGTTACAGAAAATTTGGGAAATATAAAAAATTACAAAGTAAAAATATAAACTATCAATTCTACAATAAGGAATTGTCTCAAATGCATTAATTCTGTGATGCCATTTTTAGTTTGCAATCTCTGTTTATTTTATCCATTCCTCACCTCTTCTCTCTTTTTTTTCCATCTCTTGCTGTTCTCTTACTTTATGATTAGTTATTGCTTTCATTCCCTAGCGCCTTGTCCTCCTATCCTTTGGTCTTTTTTTAGAAGTATTTCCTTTAGGTTGAAATTCTTTTTATTTGATTCTTCAACACGTTTTGCTTTGGGCAGAGAGGCAGGAGAACACAAGGCTAAGAACTTGTACAAGAATACAACTGTCTGGTTTGAATCCCAGCTCTGCCACTTCTGTGCAGCATTATCTTGGCCCATTACTTAAAACATCTCTGTGCTCTGGTTTCCTTGGCTGTAAATTAGAAACAAGGATCATAACTTTATTTCTAAGATTGTTGAGATTAAATGAGCTTGTACATTTGATGTATACTCAGGAAATGCTAGCTCCTAATGCTTGACTCTTTGCTAACTTTTTTGTTTGTTTATTTGAGTAAGTCAAGAGGAAATCTTTCAAAATTTCTTTACTGTCCTGATGTGTGTGTCAGATACTATATATACCTGTCCTTTTAGGCATAGTTGAATCTGCATTGAGGTCAAGTTGATGAACATAATTTCTAGTTCAATTCCTGATATGTAGCCATCAAATGTGGTCTTAACAAAGCAAGACGTGGGACTCACGAGCAAGATGGCAATGAGACAAGCTGAACTGTGATGATCTCCACAAAAGGTGACTCCTGAAGGCAGTTCCATGCACCCCTGAAGCTGCTGCCTACAAGGGAGGGGGGGCTGCTATAGCCAGTCCCATGCAGCAAACAACTTCCATCACACTACAGACCTCCGTAAGGGACTACTGCTGTTTGCTAACTGCTGCTGACACTGTGGCTCTTGGCTCTGGCCCAGAAATTCCCAGCTCCTTCCATCACCCCAAGCTGCTGGCAACACACCAAATGCGGTGCCCAACCATATCACTGGTTGCCAGTGCCTGATGCCAGACACATACCATTATCTGTCATAGTGGATCATCTATGGATCTGAATGAGTGGAAAGAAAGGACGAGTCAGGAGAAAGGATCAGCAAAAGAGGAGCCACCCACCGCAGCCATTTTCCAGACAAAGATTCACATTGCCCCATCCATCTCAGAGCAGCCTCCACCTTGTTTCTAAGGTAAACTGCCAAAACAGGAGACAGAAGACCCTCCCCTACACTGAATCAGACACAAACAACTCAGTCCTCAGGCAGCAAGGCAGCAAGCCAAAGGAACTGACCCAATCTATAGGTAAATCTATCTGCCTGTAATGAGAGCAAAGGGGAGGAGTTAGAGATCAGAGCTAAAGAGACTTTAGACACTCAGGAAAGACTCCAGAGCTAGTCTGGTTTCTTATTTTGATTTTTGATTTTATTGTTTTGACTGTCTGTTTTGCTCACTTTTGTTTGCTTTTTTATTTAGATTAATTGTTTGTGTTGGGGAAAAACACATCTGAAGTCATGATTTTATTGGACTGTCTTTGTGTGATTACCAGTATGCTTTAGGGAATTTTGTTTGTTTGTTTTTTACTCTTTTCTGGCCTTATGTCTCTTTTCATTCGTTAGTTGTTATGTACGTCTGTTTTCCCTCTTACTCTTCTCTCTCTCCAACTTCCTCTTGAGTCCCCCTTCTTCCATTATTTTCCTTTTTCTTACCTCCTTTTGTTTCAGGGAGCAAACCTAAACCCCACTGCATGGACAGATTGTAAGGCAGTGGGAGGTGGGTTCCAGTGTGCTCATACACCTGTTGGTGGATACTGGGATCTGCAGATAGATTCTGAATCATAGCTTCCCACTCAATTAAACCTCAAAACTGCAAAAAGTACAGCCCCCAGCCCACAGTCCAGCCTCAAAAGTGAACAAAGCCAGAAGACCCTCATAAGGAAGAAGAGGAGATTGAACAAAAAGAAGTAAAAGCAACCCTATCTTCCCTGAAAAACAGAATTGAAGAAGAGGAGGAAAAGGGGGAGAGAAAAATCTACACAAATGAAGAAAATCCAAAAGAATATTGGTCTCTCACAGACCCCTGGGAGGTCAGACACTGAGAAAGTTGACTTCAGAAAGCAAACAATGAAGAGCCCCCAAAATGACTGGTCTCAAACTACAAACCCAGATATCAAGACATTAATGGGGAGATTAAAAAGAATTGAAGAGAGACAAAAGGAAACTAGGAAGGAGTTTATAACTGAGATAACAGTGGTAAAGAATATTGTGAATGAAATAAATAAAAAACCGACAAGCATGGAAAGCAGAATTAGACAAGCAGAAGAAAGAATCTCAGAGCTTGAGGACCAAAATATAGAACTAACCCAAACTGTCAAAAACATAGTAAAGAAGCTAAAAAAGACAGAACAAAACCTTCAAGAGATGAGCGATTACTTCAAGAGACTGAACCTAAGAGTAATTGGACTTCCTGAGGACAAAAAGAGAGACAGAGACCACCCTGAAACAAACATTCCAAGGAATTATTCAAGAAAACTTCCCTCATCTCATCAGTGATGTGAAAATTCAAACACAAGAGATTCAGAGAACCCCTGCAAGATAACAATGAGAAGACCAACTCCCAGACACATAATAAATCGCCTAAACAAAGTAGGTATAAAAGAAAAAAATCCTAAAGGCAGCAAGGGAAAAAGGTCACACTGCCTACCAGGGAAGACCAATTAGAATAACAGCAGATCTATCTACAGAAACACTGCAGTCTAGAAGAGCTTGGAGCCCTATCTTCAAAGTTCTAAAAGATAAGCAATTTCAACCAAGAATACCCTACTCAACCAAACTAAGCTTCATCAGTAAAGGAGAATTAAAATATTTCCCAGATATCCAATCCCTAAGAACTTATGCTACAACCAGACCACCTCTGCAAGAAACACTTAAGAAAGTATTAAACACAGAAGAAAAGGAAAAACCAACAACAATGTTCTTCACAAGAGTACAGGAAAAAGATGAAAAACACACATGAACCAACCCCAAAACCAAAAGAAAGACAACAAACAAGCAGGAACAACAACAACAACTCTATAAGAACCTTATGATAGGGATCAACTCTTACATTTCAATAATTAGCCTGAATTTGAATGAACTAAATGCATCACTGAAAAGACATAGAATGGCAAAATAGACAAAATATCACCAGGCAACAACACCAACAAGGTTCCCCCAAAACCCACAAAAACTTGGACACTAAACAATATGACGCTAAACAACTCCTGAGTCAATGATGAACTCAAAACAGAGATCAAAAGATACCTGAAAACAAATGAAAATGAGGAAACATCCTATGAAACTCTCTGGGATGCCATGAAAGTTGTAGTAAGAGGGGAATGTATATTGCTACAAATGCACATAAAAAAATGGAAGAATCACAAATTAACAGCCTAACAAGCCACCCAAGGAAGCTGGAAAAGCAAGATCACCAAAACCCTAACTTCAGCAGAAGAATCCAGATCACCAAAATAAAAGCCCAAATCTGGGACATAGAAACCAAAAAGGTAATACAAAAAAAACCCAACAAAACAAAAAGCTGGTTATTTGAAAGGATGACCAAGATTTATGGTCCCCCTAGCTAGACTGACCAAGAAAAAGAGAGAAAAGGTCCAAATAAACCCAATCAGAAACACAAAAGATGAAGTCACATCTGACCCTGAAGAAATACAAAAGATCATTAGAGACTACTATATACATTTGTATGGAAACAAACTTGAAAAGCTTAAGGAAATGGAGGACTTTCTTACATCACACAGCCTGCATAGGTTGAAACAAGAAGAAATCGAGACCCTAAATAGACCAATAACTATCAAGGAAATTGACTATGTAATAAGACAACCACCTACAAAAAAAAAGCCCTGGGCCAAATGGCTTTCCAGCAGAATTCTATAAGACATTTATGGAGGAGCTGATACCAATCCTACTGAAAGTATTCCAGGTGATTGAGAAAGATGGAACTCTCCCCAAATCATTTTATGAAGCTAATATCACATTGATACCCAAACCAGGTAAATACCCAACAAAGAAAGAGAACTACAGGCCAATATCTTTGATGAACAAAGATGCTAAAATTCTCAACAAGATCCTAGCAAACGGGATTCAACAACACATCTCAAAAATCATCCATCATGACCAAGTAGGCTTCATCCCTGGGATGCAAGTCTGGTTCAACATTCGTAAAACCATAAATGTAACTAAATACATCAACAGACGTCAGAACAAAAACCACATGATTATGTCATTAGATGCAGAAAAAACTTTTGATAAAATCCAGCAACCCTTCTTGATAAAAACCCTCGAACATCTAGGCATATGTGGAACAAACCTCAAAATAATAAAAGCCATCTATGAGAAACCCACAGCCAGCATACTCCTAACAGACAAAAATTGGAAACATTTCCCCTGAAAACTGGAACTAGACAAGGATGCCCACTCTCACCCCTCCTGTTCAATATAGTATTGGAAGTCCTGGTTAGAGCAATCAGAAAAGAGAAGGTGATCAGGGGTATCCAAACAGGAAAAGAGGAAGTCAAGTTGCTTCTCTTTGCAGACAACATGATTGTATACCTTGAAAACCCAAGAGAATCTGTCAAAAACCTCCTTGCACTAATAAAGGACTTTGGCAAAGTCTCAGGGTATAAAATAAATGTGCAAAAGACATCACATTTCTTTACATCAATAATAAACAAACAGAAACCCAAATAACAAGCACAATCCCATTCACAATAGCCACACAAAAAATTAGATACCTTGGCATCTTCCTAACCAGAGACATGAAAGATCTTTACAATGAAAACTACAAAACACTGCTCAAAGAAATCAAGGATGACACAAACAAGTGGAAAAATATCCCATGCTCATGGATTGGAAGAATCAACATCGTGAAGATGTCCATCTCACCTAAGACAATCTACAGATTTAATGCAATACCCATCAAATTACCAGGAACATTCTTCTCAAATCTAGAAAAAACAATACAGGAATTCTTATGGAAACACAAACAACCAAGAATAGCCAGAACAATCCTCAGCAAAAAAAACAAAGCAGGAGGTATTACACTATCAGATTTTAAACTTTACTATAAAGCTACAATAATCAAAACAGCCTGGTACTGGTACAAGAACAGACATATAGACCAATGGAATCGAACTGAGATTCCAGAAGCAAAATCTCAATTTGTCCACCAACTCATCTTTGACAAAGCCTCCACACTCACCACTGGGGAGAGGATAGCCTATTCAGTAAATGGTGCTGGGTAAACTGGCTGACCACATGCAGAAGATTGAAACAGGGCCCCTAACTATCCCCATACACAAAAATTAACTCTAAATGGATCAGAGACCTAAATGTAAAACCTCAAACCATAAGAACTTTAGAAAATGCAGGACACACCCTTATGGAAGTTGGAACTGGCATCCAATTCCTGAGAAAAACCCGAAATGCACAGGCCATAAAAGGTAAGATAGACAAGTGGAACCTCATTAAACTGACAAGCTTCTGCAAAGCCAAAGAAACCATCAAGAGAGTAGGTAGACAGCCCACAGACTGAGAAAAGAGATTTGCCAACTCCATGTCTGACTAAGGCCTAACATCAAGGATCTACAAGGAACTCAAATGTGCTGAAAAGAAAAAAACAAACAACCCCATTACAAAGTGGGCAAAAGATATGAACAGACACTTCTCAAAAGAAGACATATGAGTGGCCAACAGATACATGAAGAAATGTTCAACTACACTGAGATACCACTTAACTCCAGTCAGAATGACAATTATCAATAACTCAATAAATAACAAATGCTGGAGAGGATGTAGTGAAAAGGGAACACTGCTATGCTGTTGGTGGGAATGTAAACTAGTGCAACCTCTGTGGAAAGCAGTGTGGCGATTCCTAAAGGCTCTAAATATCAACCTCCCATAACCCTGCAATCCCCCTACTGGAAATATACCCTGAAGAACTCAAATCACTCTGTAAAAAAGATATCTGCACACGTATGTTTATCACAGCATTGTTCACAATAGCAAGATCATGGAACCAACCATCAAAAAAGGACTGTATTAAAAAAATGTCACATATATACAACAGAATATTATGCAACCACAAAAAAGAACAAAATCATGAACTTCACAGCAACCTGGATGGAATTAGAGTTTATAATACTGAGTGGTCTCACACAGAAACAAAAATCTGAGCATCACATGTTCTCATTCATAAGTGAACCTTGAACAACTACCATAATATTATAAGAAAAGGATTGACAGTGGCAGGAAACTATGGGGGTGGAGACAGGGAGGGGAACGGAGGTGGGAGTAACGGTAGTCTATATCTGTCTGGGGAAAGGGGGGCACACCTCATCAACAAGGGTAACTGCACAATGAATATTTGTGTACCTAACCCTTAACTGTACCCCACAACTTTAAAATAAAAAATATGTATTATATTATAAGAACCAAAAAGAAAAGAACAAAAAAAAAAAAAAAAAAAAAACAAGATGAACCTCTTGTCAGCTCCATTATGTACTTGGGTCACAGGATGATCACAGGTGACCTATAGCAATCTATAGCCTACACTCCTACTAAAATGATTTGCCTAATAGTTTGATTTCAAAGTTACAATACAGTATCATATGTTTCCCTCTACCTGTTGTCGAACAGGATGAGCTAGAAAATGAAAAAAAAGGAGAGTTGAGGGCATGGGTAGGGTAAACAAGGGTTCCAAAGAAACTAAAAATGTCATGGTATCTGGCACGGTTTGTATTTTTGCTTTGTAGCTTTCTATATTTTCCAGATTATTTGATTTTCTGTCTCAGAACAGACTTAGAAAGTTAATTAAAGCAGTAACAAGAAAATGAGATTTTTAAAAAATATCTTCACAATAGTGTAAAAATATCAAGTAATTCTGCATAATCTAATAGATGTTAGTTCACTAGAGGAAAAAGTGTAAAACTTAATGAGAGATATAAAAGATCAAAATAAACGGAGAAATGAGTGTGTTCATGGATTAGAAGACTGAATATTTTAATTTTGTTACTCTTCCAAAATTGATCTGTAAATGAAATAGCAATCTAAATTCCAACAGGCAGTGAAAATAAGTAAGCTGATTCTACAGTGTATATGGGAAAGCCTAGGGTCAAGACAAGTCAAAACATACTAAAAGAAGAAGAACATGAACGGCTATACATAAAGCTTTACAGTAAAGAAAAATGCATGACGAGAGTGTGATGCTGAAATAAACTAATAAAAATGAAATAGAATAGCAAACAGAAAAATCAACATATGCACTTATAAATGCTAGTTTTACAACCAAGGTAGTAATAGAGAGTAGCTATAGGGAAAATGTGTTTTTAATGAATGATGCTGAGATTATTAGATGTACATATTTTTTAAAAATCAGACTATACACAAAAAACACTTCCTGGTTGATTGCAGAACTAATTGTGAAAGTTTAAACTATAAAACTCTCAGAAGATAACATAGGAAAAACCTTAGTGATCTCAGGTTAGAACATATTTTACACACAAAAAATAGCACAAATTGTAAAAATAATTTAAGATTTCTGTTCATGAAAAGATTCCATAAGTAAAATTGAAAAGTCACAGAATTATAGATATTAGCAATACATAACTGGCAAAGAACTCTCATCAGTAGGGGACCGAGTGAGCCTCTGTGGTTGTTCAGAGATGACATTTCTAAGGTACAGAGGTTACAGTTAAAAGAACAAAGTGACTTTCTATTTTGGTAGGTCATTGGATTTGCTTTGTTTCTAGTTGGCACTCAGCATAAAGGCCACCTGGGCATTGTACATAGTAGAACTTTTGTTCACATTCTGACATAATATAGGATATCATTTCTCCTTTTCAATGATGTGATTAGTTTTCAGTTTTTCTTTGTGTCTTCTTAGTTATTTTAGGGAGAATGTGAAGTTGCATGGCACAAATCTCAGGTCAGATGCTATTGTAACCCTTCTTTTCATGAGCCTAGAATCTTTTTTTAATCTTTACAGCAAGAATTCTTAGTGTTGGCATAAATTTATGATTTAGATATATTTGATGTTTTCCTATATTCTCTGAAAATTAATCACAGTAGTTCACTAGGTTGAAATATAGTCCTAAATGATAGTTCTCAGTGTATAATTACTATTTGTTCAGGTTGCCAACAGACACATCTACTGTTCCACCACCATGGGTCATTTTAAATTTACTTTTTCATAATGACAAAAAAATATTCAGTGGGAGACCTCTTAAATTGAATTTACAATCTATTAGATTATATTTTTAGATAAATCCTCAGAAGTAAGATAACTAGGTGAAAGTGAACAAGTAGTTTTATGCTTTTATAATATATTGTAACATTTTTGTTGCAGTTAAATATGTACCAGAGGACATAGTTTTCCCAAAATAACACTCTGGGTTATAGTTCTAGCCATTTCACCAACCTCTGTATCTGGCTCCCTAGTTCTTGTAGGGGGGATCAATATAGTATTGACTCCTCTTCAGTTGTTCTTCTTTCTTAAGATCATATTCAACCCAATTTTTAAAAATAAGTTAAATTGTGTTTTCCTATTTATGAAAATAAACTGTCATTATTTTCAGCAAAAATATATACATAGTAACATTTTTATTGCTATCAACAATATATGAGAGGACCAATGATTTCAAAATTTTGGAATCAGAGGAGAAATATGACTTCTTGATTCGAACTGGAATTTAATATAGGACTTTGGTCCGAATATCCCAAGCTAGATATAATTTTTTCTCAAAAAAAAGTTTTGCTTGTGTGTGTGTGTGTGTGTGTGTGTGTGTGTGTGTGTGTGTGCAATCTTTCTGTCTCAACTCATACAGTTGCACAGCTGCATGGTTCAGGCATCTGAATGGACTTTTACCTTAGTCTAAATTCTCATATCTGCTTCAGCAAGTGATTCTGGTACCTTTACACTCAAACAACCCTAATACCATGTGCAAGTCAGGAAGAGCATCCTCAGCAGGAAACAAATTGGCTGCCACTTTGATGTTGAACTTCCCAGCTTCCAGAACTGTGAGAAATAAATTTCTGTTTTTGAAACCACCCAGGCTGTGGTATTGTGTTCTGAAACCTGAAGTGGGCTAAGATTAAAATGTACCTCAAAATTCATCAGCCTAAATTCCTTACTTAAAATATAAGGAGACTGAAGCCAGAGAAGTAAATGACTTTTGAAAGTTACAAAGACAGTAGATAGCATAATTAATCTCATTATCCAGGTGATACTTCAGTGCTTTCTCTGCTTACTATACTGACTCTTACACCATGTTATATAATATATGATTAATATATGGCACGAGTTCTCATAATTTATTATCATAGAACTCTGCTCTTCTAAAGACTATGCCAGGAGTTTTGTCATTAAAAATTAATGGTGGTCTTTTCACAATATCTTATGGGGGTATTTAATTGATTTTTTTCCCTATAATTGCATATGGGGTCTTTTTGGTTTGGTTTTTTTTTTTTTTTTTTGGTCAATAAATTGTTCTTACCTCTATAAAGAGATAAGAAAAAAATATTCCTGAGAAAACTCTGAACCATAATTCTCTAAAAGTAGTTCTATCCTTTAGAGATGTGAAAGAATGGATACGTTTAATATGGGTATATTTTCAGCCAGTACAATTAATTCTGGCTCAAAAGATAGAATGAATGCTACTCAAAATTTTATTGTGTTTCAAAAAGAGCCCTGTGATTTTTCAGAGCCTTGCTTCCTGGACATGTTTGAAAAGCATTGATGTAGCAGCATGACATAGCTGCTCAAAAAGCTATTATGAGTCCAGGCTGAATCAATAGAAGATAAGTGTCCACATGAAAGAGATCTCAGTCCCTCTGGACTTGGCACTATTAGAACATATACATGGTGTTATATGTGTTGTCTGTTCCTGGGTCCTATCTTGAAGGTGTTATTGACTAGCATCCAGAGATAACATTCAAGAAATGGGGAATAGTTTGTTTGGGAAGTGAAGACTTAAAGGAACATGAAGTTGTTTCCGAACTTTGAAGGGCTAAAAAAAATGAGGAAGTGGATTTATTTTGTATTGTTTCATGGGCAAAACCAAGCTCTGAACACAAAACTGCAGGGAAGTATGTTTTAGACTCAACATAACAATTAGAGTTGTCATCCCCGAAAGTGTTTCCTAGTAAAAATATTTAAATGTGTTGGAAAGTACTCAAACTTTTCCAGATATCAGCCCAGAATATGCTGAAAAAAATCCTGTTTGGGAAGTGATTTAAAACAGTTGTTCTCAGAAGGCCATTCCAACATGATGATTCTGCTATTCTATGAATACAAAGAACTAGATCATTATTTATTATCATAAATATGTTACAATCAAGTGCAAATGACTGGTTTCTGTCTTGCCTTATAAAGGGGAAGAGAGTAAAAGCAGAAAGGACCATGATTAAAATGAATGTAGAGGGAAAGAAGAAAAGAAACTTTACTGCACAATTTGCTTAAGTGCTAGACTGTTTTTCAATAAGATACTCTGCACTGAGACAACCTGGTGGCTGCCCATGCACACATGTGGGTTAATGCTGTGGTTTTCTTAAAAAGTAAGTTACAGGCAACTCCTTTCAGGTCCCCTCCCACTGTGGAAGCTTTTCTGTCCTCTCAATAAATCTTGCTTCTTAAAAAAAAAAAGTCAATTACAGACTTTGAGCCCCTCCAATTTTTAACTGCTGAGACATTCAAGAATGCTGTATAAGAGAGGAAAGAAAAACATTAGGAGAAATACTTTCAGGATGATGTTTATAATTATTGCTTATTGAAATAATTATTGCTACCTTAAAGAAATAATAAAATACAGATACTAAAAGTTTGAAAAAAATTATTTGATCCTAAGAGCAAGTAGAACATACTTATCCTTAATTACTTCTTTTTTCCTTTAATATTACCACCTAAGCAATCCTGTATTTCCCTTTTTCTTAATGTGTTTCTCTTCTTTAGTTATCTTTCTTATTCAATGAGTTTTTCCCAATAATGATGTTTTATTTCTAATGTTTTTATCTGAGTTTTCTTTTATATTGTTGTTTATAATATTCATTTTTATTTTGTAATATATGTATTCTTTTTCTCTTTTGAAAAATCATACCTGATATAATATTCATTTTTATTTTGTAATATATTTTACTTTTTTCTCTTTTGAAAGGTCATACCTGAACGAAGTGCATGTCTTCAAAACAGGCATTTTCTTCATTTTATTGTTGATTCCTTAATTTTTTTCAAATTTTCAGGCTAAGAATAATTCCATACTATCCATAAGTATTGCTTTGTAATGATTGTGCTTAAAGTATTGCTTTGTAATGACTATTCTAGGTTATAGTATGCCAAATACAAATTGGGAATTTGTGAAAGGGAGAAGAGAAAAATTAATCTACTTCAGGTACAAAAATTATCATATGTGATACACATAAATCCTTGTATATTGCTTTAAGGGTGGCATATTATTTTTAAAATTGGAATATTAATGTCTAAAGTAAGGGGGGGAGAGGTCATCTTGTCCTTTATATGGAAATAAAAGATTGTTGTTTAAAGAATAATTTAGAATGTCAATTGTCTGAAGGTTTACCTCTATAAATTCCCTGAGATCTCACCATCCACACCCTCCCCCAATCCCACACCTCCACCCTGCACACACAAATGGCATCTCTGTGGAATATTCCTGAACAAAGCCATACTGGGAGTCTCCTTCCCCCATTCAGGCCCTTACCAGGGTCCGTCCTATAGGACAGCAGCTCACACATTGGACTATACTCCTCATCCCCTCCTACTACTTCATTGAATTCAACTGTTTTTTTCAAGATCTTTCTAAGTGACAGAAATCAAACTGATAATCTAATCCATATCAATGCATTAAGGATTAGTAGTGGCCTAATATGTTTTTCTTCATATCTAATGTTTGCATTACATGTACATTTAATACCTCAGCTTAATGTGGTAGTGGAAAGTTTAGGCCCATATCATATAAACATCTGCATATGACAAATCTTTTTCTCACTGCCACATTTATTCATTGACACTTTATTTGCTCCTACAATTTCTCTAAGTGTATCATTTTGTTCTATATACAGTATTTTAAATAATACATCTTCATTTTGATGTATCTTTCAAACATTGGTGGATGCTAGCTAATCTCATCTTTGTTATAGAACTTATCTATATATGCCCATCTTTTTCTTTTTACCTTAAACCCCTTGGTTTATTCTTCCTTTGTTCCAATTTACTCTTTCAGAGGCTTTTTTGCCATTGATGAGATTAAATTTTTTAAAATTTTCAGATAACAAAAATGTCAGGAATGTTTTCACCTGAGTCGAGCTTCAACATAAAGTCCTCATTCCATCCCAAAACTCATCAACATATTGAGTTTTCAATTATGTATAGCTTTTTGATTATAGTGCCACTGGAAATGTATTATATTCATTCATTTATCCAGTACTTTATAAAGAGAGACAATGACACTAATGTTTTTCTAATTTGCTAACTTGGAATAAAGAGACAATATATTATTTGTTGAATAAATATAAATAGTAAAACATAATTTACTATTTTGTCATCATGCTATAGTCTTCATGTACTTTAGATACTCAGAAGATAATTTTGGGGAAATGCAATTAAAGTCAAAAAACATACAAAATGGTTTCTCAGGAATGATATTCTGGAATAATTATTTAATGTTTATGCCATGCTAAAAGAATTGAGACTATTGTCTGTGGAGCTAAAATTTGGGGAAAAGAGATGGTAAGATTCGCCCACTGATGGACAAGCCAGATGTGGTGCCTTTAGCTTCAATGAAGCCACATGGACACCAGAGATGCACTGGCCTCCTGATAGGAGAATTAAGCTTTGATTTGCATATGTTCACCAAAGGAATAAAGATTATAAAATCACAGCAGTTACTATATCTTTTCCTATAAGAATTTTCTTACAGGAACATACTCATAGTTTACCTCTCGTAGTACTCTATGTATAGAAAAGAGAAAACACTTGTAGAAGATTCTAATTGTACACAATCAATACAAAGTCTGAAAGATACACCTCCCAAACATTTTTAGTTTATTTTAATAACCTATTATGAGTCATATGTTCAATTAACTTTCCTAAAACTTCATGTATTTATGGGTGTTACCACTTTTATAACCAGAACAGAAGATAGTTACAAAAATAGCTTTAAAAAAAAGGTTAGTAGGAAAAATACCCCAAATGTTCTTTTTCTATTATGAAATTAGGATACAACCATTTTTTTCTCTTGTAAATAATTCAACCATTTCAAAGAGAATGCACCCTCCAGATACCAGTGAATAAAAAATTCAGTGAAAGAAAGTAAGCTTATAGCCGCTGTAATTTTGCAGTACCATTACACATCCTGCTGCAGCTGGTTTTGTTGGTGATGCTAAGCACATCCTCCTGGGCCCAGCTACTTAGTATTTATGAGCATCAAATAAGGATTGAAGAAAGGAGGGGAGAGTGAAAGTAAATCCAAGTGATTATAATATTTTGATGAAAATTTTTAAATATTACGTTAACGACACACAATTGAGACTAAGGGCAGTTTTCATACTGGTTATATATGTTTATAAATTTGGATATATAAATGAAGGCGGAAAAATCTTTCTCTCTCTCTCTGACTAGAAGGGCTAAAACAAATACTAATTACTTAAGCATTGTCTCATGATTTGTAGTTTATTTTATGGTTAATATAACCTCATATTTTTAAGTGCTTTTCTTAGCCATTTTCAAATGCAGGAAGATGGTTGCTGTTACGAGACCGTTCAATGACTACACCGGGACTCCAAGCCATGTTTTCTGATTCCAAGACCAGTATTACATTTCCACAGCCTTCTTTGAAAATATCAGACTCAGGGAAGCTGATATATTTAATTGAAAGTAAGCTAGGAACTTTCTGGCACGGTAGCAAATTTTTTAGTAGAGTGATATGTTTTGAAAAATGTATCTGAGACTGCTTTAAAACTCGCTGTCTTGCAAGTCATCTGGAGTTCACCAGAAGTCTACCTTTTTCAACTAGTTTCCTTATATAGGAGTTTTTTAAAGTGAACAAAGCATCACTTTTTACTTTTGAGAAATTTGAGGCCTCCTTGAAAACAATCTATTCCCCTTTAACAAGTACATATCTCACTATAAGGCAGACTGAGAAAAGGTAGAGTGATTTTTAGATAGTTATTTTTCCTAAGTCTTTATGCCACTAAATCATTTTTTCCACATATCTTGTATAATTCCTACGAATGATTTTCAAGGGATCTTTTGGTATGTACAATTATTTCTCGTCAAATATTTGTAAATGAAAGTGCTGGAGGATGAGACAGAATATAGACAGCTAATCTTAAGACTGCTCTGAATGACAGGCACAGAGGCAACACAGACATTTCTGAAGGAGCAAAATGTCAGTCTGCAAAATTGCCTCTTCTAGTATGATATTGGTCCTCACTGTTCAAAAGTGAAGATGGAAAACATTTGCCAGCTATTCTAGCAGAATTGTCAGTAGCTGCTTCACTACATACAATTAATTAATATATGCATGTGTACTTAAAAAATAGAATTTATTTAAAAGCTAACATGTTGAGAAAAAGTTTTAATATTGTAGGAGTGTTTCTGAAATCAATATTTATACCCCTACAAGTCTAGATCTAGCCACTGAAAATCCAAATATAATTTACTTTGAAAACAAAGTTTTCTATCTGCTGGTCCTTAAAACTAATTGCTGGTTTCAGTTTGAATTATTAAAATGATATCCAACACCAAAAAATAAGATGCACGAAAATGCTTTCAATACTGCTGTCGGCAAGTAAATGATTCAGTTTGAATTTGTCTCAAGTTGTCTTACAGAACACCCGTCCAAGTTCATTCCAATTCCACTTTTGATGCCTCGCAATGCTTCTCTTCCAGCAAACAGGATTTCTAAGTCAAACACAAGGAATAGAAGTACAAGAAGTGAGATCTGCTAAGGAGTAAGGTTTTAGGGTATGCATCCTAGGATGTATGTTTTGTTTGTTTAGTGTGAAAGATTTAGGAAGGGGTAATAGCATTTAATAAGCCACTATAATTTTCCAGGTTCTATAAAAGAAGGTATTGTTTACTCCGGTTTTAAAATGAAGAAACATAAACTCTTCTGCACAGAGAAATCCAGTTGTCTGCTTGACATCACTTTCCAGGGTAAACTCTGTCCCCATAATTCTCCAAATGGTTATAGAACTAAATGTCGCAGAGACCCCACGTTTCAGTTACTGTTGATAATTTTGATTATGCTGATAATTTCTGTCTTTGGATCATTTTTCTAATATTAGAGGGGCACTTTTTGTTGTCTCCATAACTGCTGAAATGTGGCTTACTTAATAAAATCAAATCAGTAGTGTTGAACTGTTGTAAAAAAAAGTGGGGGAGGAGTACTAAGTAGAAGAACTAGACTCAAGTCTCAGATTTGCCCCTTTTGTCTGGGGTTATGGCAAGTAAGTCACTTAACTTTTCTGGGGCTTACATTATTTACCCTTGAGAGAAAGAGATTGTACTTCCAGCTTTCCCAGCATTAGTATTGTGGACAAGGTTTAGATGGTGCTGATGGGATTTGGGAAATGCTGAGGAGGGTGAATCTTTGGAGATGATGAAGTTATTTGTCCACACAGTCTCCAGTGATGGCAGTACTTGAAGACCCTCCACATCTCCAGTTTTAGTCTTAATGAATGACTTTGGCTTTGAAGAGAAGGAACTACAAAAAGAAGGGATCCTTCTATATATCTTGTAGAATCAGATTAGGAAGCCAGTCAATGAATCTGCTTACCTGAATGTGTTTCTGCAGGAAAAAAACCTGGCAATAGTAAAGCCATGTTACGAGCCTTAAGGACATTGAAGTCGTTAAGGTCCCTGAAATGGATATAACAAGGAAAAAAAAAAGAATCAGATTACAACTGAGATTAAATCACAAGGAAAATAGGATCCTTAGATGCTTGATAGTCCATGAAGCATGTTATGTACCTGTTAGAACCCTCCATTCATGTTTGGATGATGAAGGATTATGAATTTTAATCTCTAACAACATCAGGGGGCCAGGATGTTGATTTCGTACCAGTGCATGTCTAAAATCCATCTCTCTCACCATGAAATTAAAAATAAATTATTATAAAAAATTTGAAAAAAAAAAAAGAGAGACTGGATTCTGTGAGTTCTAATGTCTTTTCTAGGTCGAAGCATTTTTGTAAGACCGAGAAGATATAAAAGCAAAGCACAAGTTCCTGACCACAAATTTGGAGAGTACATCATGTAGTCAAAGCATTCTATTTATATTTATACTTTGCCTGTGTCTTAATCCAAATACTTTGGGTTTTATTTATTTATTTGTTTGTTTGTTTGTAATTGGAGTCTCACTCTGTCACCCAGGTTGGAATGTAGTGGCACACTCACGGCCACCGCAACCTCGACCTTCTGGGCTCAGGCGACGCTTCTGCTTCAGCCTTCCAAATAGCTGCAACTACAGGTGCACACCACCACACTCAGCTAATTCTTTTATTTTTATTGTAGAGAATAGGTCTCACCAAGTTTTCCAGACTGGTCTCCAACCCTTGGGCTCAGGCAATCCTATCACCTCCGCCTCCCAAAGTGCTGGGATAACAGGCATGAGCTACCATGCCTGGTTAGACTGGGTAATTTAAAAACAAAACAAATTTATTGTTCATAGTTTTGGAGGCTAGAATTTCCAAGATGAAGGTACCAAGAGATTCAGTGTCTGGTGAGAACTCACCCTCCGCCTTATAGATAGGTCCTTCTTGCTGCATCCTCACATGGTGGGAGGGGCAAACTCACTTTTTCAACCCTCTCATATAAAAAGCACTAATCCCATTCATGAGTCAATCATTGAACGTACACGCCTCAAATCTTAATATAACTGCATTAGGTATTAGGTTTAAAGTATGAAATTTAGACCACAGCAGTCTATGACCCTTTCTCTGAATCCTAATCACTGCCCCGCCCACCCACTTTAATTTCTTTCTCTTTGCCTTCTCAGCTATCTACAGTCCGGTTGTATAGAAACTATGTATGTGCTAACCATCCCTGGTTTTCACCATAGGGTGTAATTAAGAAAATAATGCAAAAAAAGATAAAATAATGGATAATGTTGAAAATTCATACTGAAATTTAAGTTTTATCTGTATTATGTTTTTTTAGGCAAATTGAAAATTTGGGGGCCATACAATTAAAAGCAACATTACCTTTATTTCTGAAAATTCAAAAGTATATACGGTGCTGTCTGCATTAGTAGCACCCTAATATTTTCCAGATAAATACATGAGGCAAGCATTTGTCAAAGGAAAGAATTTGGTTTTTACTTAAACAATCCTTAGGTTATAATCAAGAAAATAATGCACAAAGTTGAAAATCAATACTAAAATTTAAATTATGTCCGTATTTTTTTTTTAGCCAAGATAGGAATTGTGGGACCAAGGAAATACTGGCGAGTTCATAAAATTATATTTTAACTGCTTTTCCTTCATATTATTAGCTTTTCTGAGAGTTTAGCTGCAGTAGCTGTTTTGTTTTATTAGCTCATTGTGAATTTGTAAGCATATCTTAAGTTTTTTATTTAGGATCTTTTTCTCATAGAAATCTAACAGATTTACCTCATTGTATCTACTTCATATTAAACTTCCTAGTCTCCTGAACTGTGAGAAATAAATTTCTATTGTTTGTAAGGCACTCAATTTATGGTATTATGTTTAGCAACACAATTGACTAAGACATTCTTTCTGAGACGGTGAGAGAGAATCTGTTCATGTCTCTCTCCTAGCTTCTGGTGGCTTGCTGGCAACTTTTAGCATTCCTTTTGTAAACTTTCATGTTCACATGACACTCTTTCTGCTTGTCTGTCTCTGTGTCTAAGTTTCCCCTTTTTATAAGTCATATTGAAGTTAGGACCATTCTGATAAGCTCATCCTAACTAATTACCTAATGACCTAATAACGTCACATTTTGAGATATAGAAGGTTAGAATTTCAAAATATAAATTTTGGAAGACACTATTCAACTCATAACGATGCCCACTTTATTAAAAAAAACAAGCAAAAATTATTTAGGGCATAAAGGTTATATTCATATACCACTACAAGCTTAAAACAATGGTTTTAGTTCTGACCTCTGAGCATGTTATGGGATGGTGATCTCTGACTTTGTACATAAAGTCAATAACTTGATACCATGACTGTATCTATGTAACAATCAATTTCTTCTTCAAAGAGCTAGAATTTGTATGTTATATTTTGTATTACTATATATCTCGTTCAGCTATTGATGTGTCAGGTGTTTATTAAACACTCAGTGCTAAGCATTGTTCCAGGCACTGCAGATAGTATCAGGAGCTGGAAAAAACTCTGTTCCTGTCCTGTGGAGTTTACAGTCTGGAAGAGAGAGATATTAATCAAATAATGACATTAAATATAAAGCACTATTTAGACAGTGATACAAAATAAACTAGAGGATGCTGTAAGAAGGTATACTAGGGGAATTTAATTTTATAAGACTGTTCAGAGAGATCAGCCAGTGTAGACCACCCTGAAGAGATAACGTTTAAACTGAACTCTGAAAGTTGTGTTGGTGTTAATTTGGTAAAGAGGAAAGCAAGCATTCCAGACAAATAGGACAGCAGTTACAGCAGCCCAGAATATCAAGAAATGTGCATATTTGAGAATCCAAAAAAGGAAAAGAAATTAACTTTTTTGAGTGCAAAGAACAAGCGTGAGTAAAGTAGGAAATGAGATGAAAGAGGTAAAAGGGTCTTGATTTTAGGAGGATAGGAAACCACTGAAGATGTTTCAGGAGATTTGGTATGATCAGATTTGTATTTTGTTTTTTTAATTATGCGGGGCTGAGAACTGACTAAAGCTAGAATTGAGTGATTGGCAGACTGATGCAGAAAGTCAGAGAGATGACAGTTAACCCGTGCTGCAGTGGTGATGGTGGCTATTGGTAGAAACCATTACCTTCGGAAACTATGTGGTAGGTAAAATGAACATGATATTGTCATTCAGTGGGCGTGGGAAATAAGTGCACAGGAATCATCAGATATGACTTCCACTTTCTTATTTTCATAAATGAAAAGAAAAATACTGGATGAAGACCTGTGTTGTGAGAAAAAAACATGATTTTATATATGAAAATATTGACTTGAATATGGCTTTGCAATAGATAACCCAATGCACATAGCAAGTAGGCAATTGTATGCTGCCAAATGGAGCTGAGAAGGAGGTTTGGTGAGACATTTTGGGGTCACCTGTGTATAGTTAGTTGATGGAGCTCTGGGATATGAATTAGTTGTCACCCTTAGGGAGAAAACAATGAAACAAGAAGAGTGCCAAAAAAATATGAAAAAATCCAACACTTAGTTCCTAGTATTTAGTTCCAACATTTATTTCCAAAAAAGAGTTACTACAACAGGTAGAGTGTGAAGACAAAACTCAGGAACCTCTGAACTCTATAAAGTCAAGAGAAGGAGAAGTTCAGGAGGGAAGGGAGCACTAAATTTTGCTGAAATAATTAATGAGATGAGAACTAAAGAATCCAGTAAACTCAGTGATATGAGTTCCTTGGCGCCCTAAAAGTTGCCATTTGGTGGAATAATGGTAAGAAAATCAGAAGAAAGTTAGGTTGAAGAGAGACTAGTAAGTACAAAGAATGGATAACACAAGAATAGGCTAAACAAGCAAATGAACTGGTAAATATAGGAGACTGTGATAAGAGTTGAAGATGCTTCAATTACAGATTGTGGAGCTGGATAAAATGTAGACAATAAGATATAGTAAAGACATAAAGATGTAAGATGGATTAAGTACCGAAGTGGCCAAAAAAAAAAGATTATTTAAAACACTGAGATAAATAATTAAAAATCATATTCTTTTAAACTTTTTGTTTTTAGATCAATATTTTTTATTATGATATTGTGGGGTACAGTTAAGGGTTAGGTATACAAATATGTTTCGTTCAGGCACCCTTGTTGATAAGAGGTGTCTCCC
>NW_007247420.1:89737-90868 GCF_000164805.1 Carlito syrichta
GTGATTTGAGTTCTTCAGGGTATATTCCCAAGAGGGGGATTGCAGGGTCATATGGGAGGTTGATATTTAGAGCTTTTAGGAATCACCACACTGCTTTCCACAGAAGTTGCACTAGTTTACACACTCACCAACAGTGTAGCAGTGTTCCTTTTTTACCACATCCTCTCCAGCATCTGTTATTTTTTGAGTTATTGATAATGTGGCCATTCTGACTGGAGTTAGGTGGTATCTCAGTGTGGTTTTGATTTGCATCTCCCTGATGATTAGTGAGGTTGAACATTTCTTCATGTCTCTGTTGGCTGCTCAGATGTCTTCCTTTGTGAAGTGTCTATTCATATCTTTTGCCCATTTTATAATGGGATTGTTTGTTTTTTTCTTTTCAGCACATTTGAGTTCCTTGTAGATCCAAGATGTTAAGCCTTTGTCAGACCTGGAGTTGGCAAATACTTTTTCCCAGTCTATAGGCTGTCTCCCTGCTCTCTTAATAGTTTCTTTGGCTTTGCAGAAGTTTGTCAATTTAACGAGGTCCCACTTGTCTATCTTATCTCTTATGGCCTGTGCGTTTCAGGTTTTGTTCAGGAATTGGATGCCAGTTCCAATTTCTATGAGGGTATGTTCTTCATTTTCTAAGGTTCTTGTGGTTTGAGGTTTTACATTTAGGTCTCTGATTCATTTAGAGTTAATTTTTGTGTATGGGGATAGATAGGGGTCCTGTTTCAATCTTCTTCATGTGGTCAGCCAGTTTTCCCAGCACTATTTACTGAATAGGCTATCCTCTCCCCAGTGGTAGGTGGTGGAGGCTTTGTCGAAGAAGAGTTGGTTGAGAAATTGAGGTTTTGCTTCTGGAATCTCAATTCTATTCCATTGATCTATATGTCTGTTCCTATACCGATACCAAGCTGTTTTGATGATTGTAGCTTTATAGTAAAGTTTGAAGTCTGGTTATGTGATACCACCTGCTTTGTTTTTTTTTTGCTGAGGATTGTTCTGGCTATTCTTGGTCGTTTGTGTTTCCATATGAATTCCTGTGTTGTTTTTTCTAGGTCTGAGAAGAATGTTGCTAGTAATTTGATAGGTATTGCATTGAATCTGTATATTGCCTTACGTACAATGGACATCTTCATAATGTTG
>NW_007247420.1:90984-99832 GCF_000164805.1 Carlito syrichta
CTTTTCATTGTAAAGGTCTTTCACATCTCTGGTTAGGAAGATACCAAGGTATTTCATTTTGTGTGTGTGTGTGTGGCTATTGTGAATGGAATTGTGCTTTTTATTTGGGTTTCTATTTGTTTACTATTGGTGTAAAGAAATGCGATTGTCTTTTGCACATTTATTTTGTATCCTGAGACTTTGCCAAAGGACTTTATCAGTGTAAGGAGGTTTTTGACAGATTCTCTTGGGTTTTCAAGGTACACAATCATGTCATCTGCAAAGAGAGATAACTTGACTTCCTATTTTCCTATTTGGATACCCCTGATTGCCTTCTCTTCTCTGATTGCTCTAGCCAGGACTTCGTTTTTTTATTTTAAAGATGTGGGGTACAATTCAGGGTTAGGTATACAAATGTTCATTATGCAGGCACCCTTGTTGATGAGATGTGCCCCCACTTCCCAGGCAGATTCCCACTACAGCCAATCCCACCTCTCCACCCCCCAACCACCCGTACCACCCGCAGTTTCCCACTACCATCAATCCTTTTCTTATAGTATTATGATAGTTGTTCAAGGTCCCTTATGAGTGAGAACATGTGATACTTAGTTCTTTGTTTCTGTGAAAGGTTACTCAGTATTATAGACTCTAAGTCTATCCAGGTTTCTGTGAAGTTCATAATTTTGTTCTTCTTTATGGCTGCATAATATTCCATTGTGTATATGTACTTTTTTAATCTGGTCTTCTTGTGATGGGCCGCATAGTTGATTCCATGTTCTTGCTATTGTGTACAATGCTGCAATAAATATACATGTGCAGGTATCTTTTTTATAGAGTGACTTGAGTTCTTCCAGGTATATTCCCAGTAGTGGGATTGTGGGGCCATACGGAAGGTCGATTTTTAGATCTTTTAAGAATCATTATACTGTTTTCCACAGAGGCTATACTAGTTTATATTCCCACCAACAGTGTAGAAGTGTTCCTTTTTCGCCGCATCCTCTCCAGCATCTGTTATTTTTTGAGTTATTGACGATAGCCATCCTGACTGGAGTTAGGTGGTATTTCACTGTAGTTTTTAATTTGCATTTCTTTGATGACTAGTGAGGCTGAGCATTTTTTCATGTATCTGTTGGCTGCTCATAGGTCTTCTTTTGAGAACTGTCTATTCATATTTTTGCCCACTTTGTAATGGGCTGTTTGTTTTTTTCTTTTCAGCATGTTTGAGTTCCTTGTTGATCCTAGATATTAGGCCTTTGTCAGACTTACATTTGGCAAATATTTTTTCCCAATCTGTGGACTATCTCCCCACTCTCTTGATGGGTTCTTTGGCTTTACAGAAGCTTGTCAGTTTGATGAGGTCCCACTTGTCTATCTTATCTCTTATGGCACTGGCATTGGACTGTTGTTCAGAAATTGATTGCCAGTTCAAATTTCCATAAGGGTGTCTCCTGCACTTTCTAAGGTTCTTATAGCTTGAAGTTTTACGTTCATGTCTTTGATCCACTTAGATGGATTTTTGTGTATGAGGACATGTAGGGTCCTTATTTTAATCTTCTGCATGAGGTCAGCCAGTTTTCCCAGCACTATTTACTGAACAGGTTCTCCTTTCCCCAATCATTGGTGGTAGAGGCTTTGTTGAAGATGAGTTGGTTGAGAAATTGCTGTTTTGCTTCTGGAATCTGTACCCTGTTCCATTGGTCTATATGCCTGTTCTTTGTACCAATATTGGGCTGTTTTGATTATTCTAATTTTATAATAAAGTTTAAAGTCTGGGAGTGTGATACCTCTTGCTTTCCCCCTTCCACCTTCCATGAATTGTTTTGGTGATCCGTGGTTGTTTATTAGAAACCATATTCTTGGATGAGTGGTCTGCATACTCCAGGGTGGACAGATTCACAGCAGATCCAAAGACTTTAATGAATGAAGAGGGGCCTGGGATGTCAGAGATGACAGTAAGGAGGAGGCAGAGAGGATGATGTGCCAGATGGTATGAGCATCACAAAAGCATATTGTTGGGAAGTTGGGGCATGGCGATGGAAAGTTAGGCCTCAGTTCCACCTGCAATCTTGGGCTGCTTGGGATGGAAGAGAGAAGTAGCTACCCTTGCGAAGGCTGCTAGGGAGGTAGCAACTTGGGGAATGTAGCTAGTGCACAGAGAAGGAAGAAAAGTGAGTGGGAAGAGATTTTAGGGGACTCTTCACATTTTGGAATGGATTTCAGAAAGTAACAGTGGAAATATTTCAGAGGTTATTGAGCAACAGGTAAGTATAGGACCAATGATTGGAATGATGATGCATGTGGCAGAGGGTGAATACCTGCGGGTGGTGGCTCTCACTGAAGGTGTTGCATGAAGGTATTGATTGCAGTGTATGTGTACATCAGCACTGGTAGTGCAAGTGGCTGAAGAATGTGTCATACTCACTTGGGGGGAGAGTGGTCCTAGGAGTTGAACAGGACCTTGCTGTGATGGGGGTAATTCAAGTTTAGCCAGGTGCAGCTCATAAGAGATGTCTGAAGGAGCAGCTGCATTTTTCAGACAGTTTTGTAGATATGGTCTTGTACATATAACTTAACAGAGAGTCAAGTAAAATATTACTTCTGTGTGAAGCAATTCCAAAATTCCAAAATAGTCATTTTATAGCACACAGAATAATTAAATAATGACTTGAATTATTCATTATTTTACTGTCTTTTTTTAATACTGTAGTTATAGCTTAGAGCTCTACTCTAACAAAAAAGCAACAATATTTACCTATCTGAAGAAAGTATCAAAAATGGAAGTATGAGATTGCAATTTTTTAATATGTTTGGAAAATAGATTTGTAGAACAGCAGACTTTTAAGACACACAAAGAAAACACTGCTGAGAAATCTAGTTATTAACATCCCATTAGTAAGACTATTTTTTTCATTTTATAATAAGTAATTAACCAACTACATTAGGCAATAATGAAAGTGAGTAATCATTTTTTAATACAAAAATTATATTGGACTCATTTTAAAACAACACTTAATGCATATGTTGTAATGAATATGCAAAAGTATAAGTTGCTTAAGCAAAAGGTATAAGTTTTGGTACTCCTCCCACTAAAAATGACGACCAAAGATGGGCTAAAAAACAAAGTTACCTTTCTCAACATACAGGGGTACATTCTGTTTGTATTCCTGAAGGATTGAGTTTACAAGGTGGACTAATTTTGTATGCTTTGGGGTGGTATTATTCAGAACAGGATGTATTTCATTTTCATAATACTCTGCCACCAGGAATGCAACAGAAATTATTGTCTCTCCAGTTAACTATGCAAATCTTGGATCACTTAAATTATTTGCTGCATATTTACGAAACCCATAACTAAGTGCAAGGTTTCAAACACCTACTTGAATGTGGACTGCTCTCACTTGTACTATTTAATCAATCTTAAGTTGTCCTAGTCAATATTTGTACTCCTCTAAAGACTGTAAAGTAAAAGGGCAATCTTTCATAGGAAACAAAACATTACTTTACCTTCTAGAAAATTAGATTATTGAAAAATGACCCTTTCAGGCATTGGGGGTCATTTCAAGCATTGAATATTTGTGCTTACCACTTATTTTCTTGATAAGCTACCAAATACTTAGAGAAATTAAGAGGCCCAGCTAGAGTCCCACACACAGATGGTACTTCAGTACTTTAGCTCTTTGCTGCTAACAGAGTCATTCTATGAAGGTTTTCACTGTAAATTTCACTGTAGGTCCTGTATTAATTCCCTAGGCTTTAAATACCATCTATATGTTAATGATTCCGAATTTATCTCACTTATACCACCCTCTTCTCTGAGCTCGACTTATGTAACCAACTTGACTATTAGTGGCTCAATGTTGACATGACCTGCCCTGCACGGTTCCTTCGCCATCTCAATGGAAGAAACCGTCATGCACCCAATTGCTAATGCAAAAATCCCAGAATCCACTTCTCTTTCTCTTACTCCCACACCTCATAGAGACCTTCATGAATCATTCAGTGGGATACATTTTCAAGTTAAAAATGAGGTCCTATCATTGCCAACTTTAAAATATAACCTAACTCTAGCTTCTCACCACATTCCAAGCCACGAGCACTTCTCACTTCCACCACTGCAATTGTCTCCTGGCTAGTCTTTCTATTCACTACATGGCAGAAAATATTCTGTGTTATAAAATACAAATCCAATCACTCCACTCTTCATAGTTCTCTGGGATCTACCCATAACCCTTAGGATGAAACCCTGCCTTCTCCCCTGGTCTCCAGCCCACTTCTGTGCTCATAACTCATTCTTCATTGCCCACAGCGCCCAGCCGCATGTGTGAATCTACAGATAGCTTCCAAGCTCTTACCTCTGCCTTTATCTCTACATGAAATCAATCATCAATTATGACATCTGTTCATTATTCAGCTTTCTGTTTAAAATGTCATCTGTTCAAAGAAACCTTCCTCAACCATCCTATGCAAGGCCCACCCTGGGAGCCCCTACAATCCTGCTTTCTTTCCTTCAATGCATATGTCATTATACGAAATTATTTATTTGTTTGCCTGTTTATTTTCTGTGTTTCTCACTAGAATGTGAGCAGTAGGAACTTGGCTTTGCCAACTACCTTGTCATTAATACCTGCATGGAAGAGTAGAGTTCAATAAATATTTGTTGAATAAGGAATAATAATATACTTCTTTCTGTGATTTTATTTTTAAGCTCTAAAGATTATCAATTGATTAACCTTCTAATATAATGACACTTGATTTATTGTATTACCCCCTACCTTCTCTACCTTATGTTAACCCCCCAAATTCTGCAGTCATTACTTCCATATTATCATAATTAATATTATTTACATTCTATTTTGTAACTTGAGTCTCACAGTTGTCTATACATAGTGCTGTATTTGCACAGATTCAGTTTCTAACACTGTTCTTTTAGCATGGCTTATCCATCCTTTTGTTGGCTTGCAAAGAGTTTACTTTTAATACTTATTTTAAGGAAATGTTCATGAAAGTTGAAGTCCCAGAGGTCTTTGTTGGGAAATATATACTCTCCACCTATACATCAGTTTTTCTGGGTATGATAATTATTGGGTCATAAATTTCTTCCCCGAGGATTTTGTAAAGATTCCTTCGTGTCTTCCAGTACTGATCTATGAATATCCATAGACTCCTTTGTTCTCACTTTTCAATAAATTTCCTATAATATTCTCATTTTTCATCAACTTGTATTAGTCATATTCACTGGAATTTTATACCTTTCATGGATTTAATTCTTTTAAAGACACTTTTCTACTATATCATTATTTTATTAAAATGTAGTCTATAAGCTGGGCTCAGTGGCTCAGCCTGTAATCCCGTGCCTTTGGGAGGCTGAGGTGAGTGGATTGCCTGAGCCCGCGGGTTTGAGATCCGCCTGGGCAGCGAGACCTCATCTCTACAATAAATCAAAAAATCAGCTGGGCGTGGTAGCGCATGCCTGTAATCCCGGCTACTTGGAAGGCTGAGGTGGAAGGATTGCCGGAGCCCAGCAGGTCGAGGCTGCGGTGGCCGGGAGCAGCCACTGAACTCCAGTTTGGGCAACAGAGTGAGACTCCAACTCAAAAATAAATAAATAAATAAATAAATAAATAAATAAATAAATAAAATGTAGTCTATAATTTCCAGTTATATTTTTCATCTCTCATTATTATTGATTCTTTACTAATATTAATCAACTTTTTGTCCTTTTTAATTTTATTTCATTTATTGTTCTCAAGTTTGTCAAGGAAGAGTCTACTTTTCCTTGTGATGATTTTCATATGACTTTCATTTCTGCAATGATCATTTTCCCTTCCATTTCTTTCCCAAGATCTACCAGCTCACATTTCAACTTCCATTGTCTTACCACACCTTACCTGAGGGCTTCTATACCTTCTTTGAGCTCTTGTTATTTTGAGAGCATATAGTCATACATTTTATCTGCTTTGTGGTACTTACATGATATATAATCCTAGCTTTCTGTTTGCTGTCCCCCATTATTTTTTCATTTAGGCAGTATCTTTGCAGAGGTCTCATGCTCTTCCTTTTAGGAGTTTACTTATCACTTCCTATACCTGCTATTTACACATGGAGAGTATGAAGAAGGGACAAAAAGGTAGGAACCCAGGATCACATTTTCATTTTGTTCTGTTGTCTCTAACCTCCTCAGGAGTACTCTGCTCCAGACAGCAAATCTGCTCTGAGCTAGTAGGAAGACTTCCTGTGAAACTGTGTGAGATGCCCAATATGAGTTTTTTGTGCAGTGATTGAGTTTTTACTTCTCTTCGGTTGATAACTTCAGGAATGTGTGCTATGCACAAGTTCTCCACTTGCTGTATGGACTGTCTGGCTTCAGTAAAAGGGCCACAGCTGGCATTTTCCCATTGACCCTTCTCTTCCCTACCACTCCATGTTGCCATGAGCACATGGAGGCTTACCCCACAGACCGTGAAAATGGACTTTGTGGCTTTAAACTGGGTTCTTCTGATTTTCTTCTTGGAAGTGCCACCTAATTAAAATTCTCTGCTCTATCAACTCTGCATTCTACATGCGTTATGATCCTCTCTTTCTGCGTCCCTCACCTGCCTGCCCTGCTTTCACAGTCTTTCTTCACATGTTGTGAATAATGTGTACATTATCCAGCCATTTCCAAATAAAGAGTTTCTTCTTTTATAATCTCTTTGTTAGGATGTGATTCATTATTTTTAGTTATACTATTTAGTAGCCTTTAGTATATTCACGGTATTGTGCAACTATCACAACAATCAATGTTATAACAGTTTCGTCAGTCTAAAAAAAGAAAGCCCATAACCATTCATAGTCATTTCCTTTGTCCCCCCAACTCCCCAACTGTAAATAATCACTTATACCCTTTCTGTATCTATGAACTTGCCTATTCCTGGACTGTCATATAAATGGAATCAAACAATATATAGCCTTTTGCATCTGACTTCTTGTATGCAGTACAGTGTTTGTAAAGTTCATCCAGACTATAGAGTGCATCGGTATTTTATATCTTATTGTTGAATAATATCCCATTGTCTGTCTCTACTACATTTTATTTATTAATTCATCAATTCATGGATATTTAAGTTTTCACTTTTTGGCAATTATTAATAATGTTTATTTGATCATTTGTGTACAAGTATTTCTGTGGATCTATGCCTTTAATTAGGAAAAGTTAACTGCTGGATTATATTGTAACATGTGTAACTTTTTTTTTTTTTGAGTCGCCCAGACTGGAGTGCGATGGCCACTCCTGGCCACCGCAGCCTCGAACTGCTGGGCTCCGGTGATCCTTCCGCCTCAGCCTTCCAAGTAGCTGGAACTACAGGCGTGCGCTACCACGCCCGGCTAGTTTTTTATTTATTGTAGAGATGAGGTCTCACCAAGTTGCCCAGGCGGATCTCGAACCTGTGGGCTCAGGCAATCCATTCACCTCAGCCTCCCAAAGCGCGGGATTACAGGCTGAGCCACCAAGCCCGGCTTATGTGTAACCTTTTGAGGAACTTCCAGACTGTTTTCTAAAGTAACTGCACCATTTACATTCCCACCAACAGTGTATGAAAGTTTCCGTTTCTTCATATCCTTGTCAAGATGTATTATTTTCCATTTTTAAAAATTGTGTCCATTGTAGCCAATGTGAAGTGGTAACTTGTTTTGGTTTTTATTTTCCTGATGACTGAAATGCTGAGCATCTTTTCCTGTGATTGGGCATTTGTATATCTTATTTGGATAAATGTCTATTTAGATCTTTTGCACACTTTTAAATTGGGTTATTAGTCTTTTTATTGAGTTATAAGTGTTCTCTATGTATCTAAATATAAGTCCTTTATAAGATATGTGGTTTTCAGAAATTTCTTCCCCTTCTTTGGATTGTCTTTTCACATATAAATGGTATCTTTTGAAGCATAAATATTTCAATTTTGATAATGTCCAACTTATCTATTTTTTATGTTGTTGCTTGTGCTTTAAGTGTCAAATCTAAGAAATCATTGCCTAATTCAAAAACATGAAGATTTATGCCTATGTTTTTACCTAAGGATATAATATTTTTAGTTATTATATTTATATATCTAATATATTGGAAGTAATTTTTATATGTGATGTGAGGTAGAAAATTCATTCTTTTGCAAGTGTATATCCAGATGTCCCAAATTCATTTATTGGAAAGAATATTCTTTCCTGATTGAATTGTTTGGTACCCTGGATAAAAATTAATTCATCTTAAATGTGAAGGTTTACTTCTATTTCCGTGATCTACATATCTATCCTTAGGCCAAAACCCATCTTGGTTGCTGCAGCTTTGCAATTTTTATTTTTTTTATTTATTTTATCTATTTATTTATTTTTATTGAACATATTTTTTATTTTAAAATTGTGGGGTACAGTTAAGGGTTAGGTATACAAATATGCAAGGTTCAAGTACCCTTGTTGATAAGGGGTGTCCTCCCCATCCCCAGAGAGATATTGACTACCGTTAATCCCACCACCCTTGCCCCCCCTTCCCCCCCATAGATTCCGATCACTGTTGATCCTTTTCTTATAGTATTACGATAAATGTTCAGGATCCACTTATGAGTGAGAACATGTGATACTCAGATCTTTGTTGCTGTGAAAGATCACTCAGTATTATAGACTCTAGCTCCATCCAGGTTGCTGTGAAATTCATGATTTTGTTCTTTTTTATGGCTGCATAGTATTCCATCACGTATATGTCCCACTTCTTTTGTGAAGTGTTTATTCATATCTTTTGCTCATTTTGTAATGGGGTTGTTTGTTTTTTTCTTTTCAGTACTTTTGAGTTCCTTGTAGATCCAAGATGTTAAGCCTTTGTCAGACATGGAGTTGGCAAATA
>NW_007247420.1:100276-151679 GCF_000164805.1 Carlito syrichta
GGCTTTGTCGAAGAAGAGTTGGTTGAGAAATTGAGGTTTTGCTTCTGGAATCTCAATTCTATTCCATTAGTCTATATTCCTGTTCCTATACCAATACCAAACGATTTTGATTATTGTAGCTTTGCAATTTTTAAAATAGGAAAGTATGAGCTATTCAACTGTGTTTTTCTTTTGTGTGATTGTTTTGGCTATTCTGAGTTCCTTGAATTTTCAGATGAAATTTGCCAATTCCTACAAAAAAGCCAGATGGGGATTTAATAGAGGTTGCATCGACTCAGATCAATTTAGAATATATTTCCATCAAAACAATGTTAAATCATCTTATCTATGAGCATATGATGTCTTTTCATATGTTCATGTCTTTAATTTCAAGAAAATTGTGCAGTTTTCAGATTATGAGATTATGCCCTTTTGTTATATTTATTCCCAGGTATTTTATTATTTTGATGCTATTGCAAATGGAATTTTTCTTAATTTTATGTTTAGATTGTTCATTGCAAGTGTATGGAAATACAGTTTACTATCATGTATTCATTTCTCATTCTTCAACCTTATTAATTTGTTAGTTAAAATAGGTTTTAGTGGATTCCTATGACATACAAGATTATATTGCTTTTAAATAGGGAGTTTTACTTCTTCCTTTACAATCTGGGTGTCTTTTATTTATTTTTCTTGCCTTATTGCTATAGTTAGAACCATCAGTGAAAAGCTAAATTGAAGTGGTAAACACAGACATCCTTGTTTTATTCCTGCTCTTAGAAGAAAAGTATTCAGTCTTTCACCTTTAAGTATGATGTTAGCTGTGGATATTTTCTAGGTGTCCCTTATCAGGTGTCTAACCTTATCAACTTACTAACTTTCTGAGTTGTTTTTTTTTTTTTTTAATCATTAAAAGGAGTTGAATTTGGTCAAATGCTTCTCCTGCATTTATTGAGATGCCTGTATGGATTTAGTTCTATTCTTTTATTAATACAGTGCATTAAATTCATTAATTTTCAGATGCTAAGTCAGTCTTATAACTTGTAAAATGGTCTCATTCATTAAGTCTGATCCTTTTTATATATTCCTGGATTTGATTTGCTAGCATTTAATTGATGCTTCTTGCAGCAGAATTCCCTACAGTTATGTTTGCAATTTTTTTACTGGTGATATCTTCTTATGGTTTTAGCATTAAAGTAATACTAACCTCATAGAATGAAGTGGGAATTCTCCTTTATATTGTGTGAAAGAGTTCATTTTGTACAATTTAACACTGAAGCCTGAACTTTTCTTTGTAGGTCATGTTTTTAAAATTATTAGTTCAATTTCATTATTTGCTAAAGTCTGTTAAGATATTCTGTTTCTTTCTGAGTCAGTTTGATAGTTTGTGTCTTTCTAAAAATTTGTCCTTGCGTCTTGTTTACTTTGTTGGCATATATTTGTTCATAACATTTCCTTCTAATCTTTATTTCTGTAAAGTTTATACTAATGTTCTATATTTCATTCAAGGTTTTAATAATTTGCGTCTTTAACTTCTTTTTTGTTCTTGGTTGGTCTAGTTTAAGGTTTATTTGTTTTGTTGATCTTCACAAATAATCAATTTTGGTTTTCTTGATTGTTTTTATTTTCTATTCTCTATCTCCACTCTAATTTTCCTTTCATTTCTTCCTTATTATTGCTTAGAGCTTAGTTTGTTTCTTTTTTGTTTTGTTTTCTGTTTGTTTATTTTGTTTTGTTTTGTTTAGAGACAAGGTCTCACACTGTCACCCAGCCTGGAGTGCAGTAGCACAATCATGGCTCACTGCAGCCTCAACCTCCTGGGCTCAGAAGATCAAGTGATCCTTCTATGTCAGCTTCCCAAGTAGCTTAGACTACAGGCACATGCCACTGTAGCTGGATAATTTTATTTTTATATTTTGTAGATACAATTCTCCCTGTGTTGCCCAGACTGATCTTGACCTCTTAGATTCAAGCAATTCTTCTGTCTCAACCTTCCAAAATGCTGGAATTATAGGCATAAGCCATAACACCCAGACGTTTTTCAGTGTCTTAAGGTGCAGTTGGAATGACATATCTTTTTCCATCCTGCGATTTTCAATCTATTTGTGTCTTTGAATCTAAAGTGTATCTCAGATAAAGAGCAGTCAGCTGAAACTTGTTTTTTTTAGAATCTAATCTGATAATTTCTGTCTTTTGTTTAGATCATTTAATCTATTTACATTCAGTGTTATTATTGATATATTTGGATTCATAGTTGCAACTTTACTTTTAGTTTTCTATGTATCATATCTTTTATGTTTCTCAATTCCTTTATTACTGCTTTCATTGCATTAAGTGAATATTTTCTAGCTTATTTTTTAATTTCTAATTTTCTTTGTTGGTTGTGGTTGGTTTCAAATGGCAAGAAGTAGCAGAGAGGTCATAAATCTTTCATTCTAAACCAAAAGTTCTCGATCTTGGGTCTCCACACAGCAAATATTTTATAATTCTTTGCTACACTCACAGCATACATGTGGCATTTTATCACAAATTCTTTCATGGACATCTCTTCAGTTTGGTTCATTGCCTGAGTCATGAAGTACTAGTGAGGAAATCTGGGTTTTCATCCTATCTCTGTTATTAACTAGTTAAATGAGCTAGTCAAGTAACTTCTCTTGGACTAATTTTCTGAAATGTAACATGAGAGGCTTTAATTTAATTTTATTTTGTGTTCTTTTGGCATAATATCCTAAAATTAAAGAAGTCCTGTGATGATATGGCCCTAAATACATAAGCTCTAAATTTAAACCAGTCAGACATTTTGCATCTTAGAATAGGCAATCTTCTTTACAACTGAAACATTTTGAGCATAGACTTTAACTAGATCCACACTATAGCAAAATAATTATTTGGGTCATATCTCTGGCCAGTAGCACACAGTTTATCTCCTTATGTGTGAGTGACCATGATTTAGGAATAAAAGGAAAACCAAACCTTGAAGTGGTTACAGCCATAACCTAGTCCAAGATACCTCATTAGAGTGAGAGTTTTGTGTGAAGTCTTATATCCATGTCCAATGATTTATTCAAAGATATTTCGTTGGCAAATTCACTATCCATTGACTGTCTACAATATACATACCTCTCAAGGGTGACTTTTGTGCTATAATGAACAGACACAATCCCTACTCTAATAGACCCCATTTTAAAATGAAAGAATAAACACAGAGTGGAACCTTTAATTATTAATAACAGTTGAGGGAGTCTTAGCACAAATAATCTCAAAGACATTTCTATTTGGCTTGGAATTTTAATATGATTTTAGACAGAACTATTTACCTAATTATATTTTATCTAGGATAATGTTAAAATGAGCTTCTATTTGCTAAGCACTTAGCAGTAGAGACAACATGGCTACAAAGTGTGTTGGTTACAACAGGAAGCTGGTCCAGGATTTTTTAGAAATACATTTTTGGCCGGGCTCGGTGGTTCAGTCTGTAATCTCGCACCTTTGGGAGGCTGAGGTGAATGATTGCCTGAGCCCGCGGGTTCGAGACCCACCTGGGCAGCAAGATCTCATCTCTACAATAAATCAAAAAATCAGCCGGCATGCTAGCGCATTCCTGTAATTCCGGCTACTTGGAAGGCTGAGGTGGAAGGATTGTCGGAGCCCAGCAGGTGAGGCTGCCGTGGCCGGGAGTGGCCACTGCACTCCAGTCTGGGCGACCGAGTGACACTCCAACTCAAAAAAAAAAAAGAAAAAGAAATACATTTTTGTGTGTGTGAATCATCCGTAACAAGAAAAACTCTGAGGCAGATAATCAGCAATCGAATATACATAAAATATGGATGACAAAAGCAAACTTCTCAATCACAGAGCACAGCTAGGCAAAGATGCATAGAGATGCTGAAGGAGACTCATGAGGTGACTGGAGTCAAGATGATTAGTCTGTAAAAGCTCTGTGCTGATGCCCTCCTCAGCACATTCCTTAAATCTTTAAAAATGTTTCTGGTCCAGCTGTTTCATGAAACCATGTAGGCTTTTTATGACCTCTCTTTGTCTCATTCATTCTCTTTACTGCCATGAATGAAGAATGGGCCTTACACAGTTGAATGTTCTATTTACTTAATGATCAAAATCATGGAGCTATTTTCAATAATGTAGTAGATTAAAGAATACAAAAATATCTTTTAAATTGCATTTCCAGGCTTATTTGCTGAGGGTCAGTCCCACTCAACCAGCTCCTACCAAGACCCACAATCATGCCAGACTGTTACGTGCTATTACGTTACAGATCATATTCTCCTGTTTATAATTCTATCTAGAATACCAGTGTTTCCCCTGATTTCATCTCCATAGTTAATTTTGTAAGAAGTTGTATGAATGAAACATCTGTACTTGTTCATGATCAGGTATTATATTGAATAACTTTACTCTTGTAAAATGATTTCTCAACTTTCCTTCCTATTTCATGAATATCCATTTATTTTCATATTTTGCAGTTTAGATTCCCTTAGCATCAACTAATGTGTTCCTGCTTCATGATAAAGAAAAAATACATTTAACAATAGAAGATATGAGATTTAACACATGCATTTAAACAAAGCATTTGGAGGGATAACCTTTCCATTTCTAAGCTATTTGATGACAACCACCCTACTCAGAATCCCCCCCGAATACATGATATAAAATATTACTTACATAGAATTTTAATAGATTTATTGTAAAAATAAGTTTAGGAAATACCAAGTAAAATAAAGTGAAACAAGTTTTATTTTAGGTATTCTCAGAGTTCTGGACAGGATAATATAATGCAATCTTTCAACATTTTTCAATGTGCATCTAGCAGGATTACTATTCTGAGAAATACCCGTTGGGCAATGTTCTAACATAAATTTGTAAAAATTAAGAGATAAATATTTGGGCTATGAAGACTACATTTTATTTCCTACTTTTATTTCCACATAGTACAAAAATTGCTCATCAAAATCTTAACATTAAAACCAATAGATCAAGAATGTCAACATAAGCTGAAGAATATGGTAATAACACAAACACAAAGTTATTTCTTAGGTGCCAGTAATTGCCTTTCAAATAATATTATGTTGCTACTCTAATGTAGTACTTCTGTGATATTTCTACCTTTATCCAGGTAATACAGCTGTAACTTGTCTTTTTATATAGAAAATTAAACCAATGATAAATTAGTAGTACATATAGATAGTATATAATACTTTCCTTTAGAAAATATTGGTTGTACTTCTGCCAAGTAGATTGTTGTCATAGTGCAAAGACCACTTAATTTCACAAGACATTTTACAAGATGAATGGTATAACTTGAGTATGTGTGGCAAGAGGACCATGCAAATTCCAGCAATATAATTACATCATTTTCCCTTATGGATGCCATTCAGTTGAGAAATAGATCCAAAAGTCCTGTGGGAAATTAAACAGAGTACCAGCTTTCTTGGTCAGTCAATTAGCATAGTTTGGGCTACAAGGAACAAAAATCACTAAATAAAACTGACTTTTGCCTGGCTTGGTGGCTCAGCCTGTAATCCCGCGCCTTTGGGAGGCTGAGGTGAGTGGATTGCCTGAGCCCGTGGGTTCGAGACCCGCCTGGGCAGGCGAGACCTCATCTCTACAATAAATCAAAAAATTAGCCGGGCGTGGTAGCGCATGCCTGTAATTCCAGCTACTTGGAAGGCTGAGGTGGAAGGATCGTCGGAGCCCAGCAGGTGAGGCTGCGGTGGCCGAGAGAGGCCACTGCACTCCAGTCTGGGTGACTGAGTGAGACTCCAACTCAAAAAAAAAAAAAAACTGACTTTTAAAAAAGGTTATTTATTATCTCATGTAATAAGAAGCTCAGAAGTAAGTCTGCTTCAGGATGTCAGAGACCTAAAGCTACTCCTCAGTGATTCTCTTCTGTGTATTGGTTTCATCATTGGGCTGGAAGTAAGAGGCCTGTGTGAGTTGCAGATGTGATATCTAGACACAAAAACATTTAGAAGAAGAGGAAACTCCACTCCTCCTTAGGAGTAAGCAAACCTTTCCTGAAAGCCCTTAATGACTTTCCCTTTCCCTTTGTTGGCCAGAATTGGGTCACGTGCCCATTCCTAAATCCTGGCAAGAAGAATGGTTCACCATGATTGGCTTACAGAAATAACAATATCCTGAAACTAGGGAAAAAGTTATCTTCAGCCACTTGAGAGAAATGGGTTTTTGGAGAAGGAAAAAGGAAGGCAGAGAATGAATACTGGGTGATAAGAGACATGTGCTCTTGTCTTAGCAATTATAAGTCACTTATCCTCAGGGAAGAGTGAGTAGAAGACTGGAAAGAATGACAGACATTTACTTGTTAGGATGTGTTGGCCGAAGTTCCTCCCCGCCTCATTTAGCTGTGGAAACTCCAGCAGGAAAGACAAAGTTTTCTTTTTGGTAAAGGATGAGTAAGGGGAGGTAAGTGAGGCACAATGGTTTTAGGTGCCATCCACAGTCTTGTAGGCATTTATTCTGCAATCATTTAGTAAATTGTAATCTTTCTCCTGCAGGGGACTATGTGCTAGAATGAACACTGTGAAAAAGGCATGGTTCCAGGCCTAAAGGAACTCGAAACTCTGTCTCCAATGTGATATTAGAAGTAATTATTATACATCAGAGAGACACTCTAGTTGTCCTGTCCACAAAGCATTGTTAAAAATGAAATAAATAAGCAAAAGATATTTTGCCTGCTCAGTAGTTACAAAAACCAGATAAACACAATTAGTGCAGAATGTGGGAAGTTGTATGTAGGCTACTGTTAGGCAAGCTATAGAAGAGAAAGAATTTCAGGCAAAGGGAAAATCCTGAGTCAAGGATCAGATGCATAAAAACAGAGATTGTATTCAAAAAGTGATGGGTAAATGTCTATGGTTTAAAAACGGTGTCTGTGATAAGATGGCACTACTAAGGCAGAAAATCAGTCAGAAAGGGAGATCAGGGTCAGGCTATAAATGGGTTTTACAGGCTGCTCAATATTATAGTTAAGGCAGAATGCTGTTTTCCTCTTTGCTTGCAGTTAAATTTTTCAGTGGAAGTTATATACAATATTATATATACTGTAAGAGAAAATGCTTAACAGGCCTTAGCCATGGGTACTTGAGGATAAGTATAAGAGAAATAGAAAACATAAATTCTTCACACACTGAATATATAGTATGTGCCAAGATTAAATAAGATAATAAGACAATGAGACAATAGTGCCATTTGCTTGTGGCAATTTTTCAGCTTCATCTTTTTGAGCCAATAGGACCTAATTTTCTCTCTTCTCCCAACTGTCAAATTCAATCATTCTGTCATCAAATATTTATTATATGCTATGTGCTAAATAAAAATCTTCATCGTTGAAGGAAGATTTGATTTTGGGAACCCTCCCAAAGTCATTTGTATCAAAGTCACCTGAATGAGGTGTCTTATCAGGTTAAGGAATGTCATTATAGTCTAAAACCCAAGTGCAAGTATGAAATGAGATTTTTTTTTGACCTGTACACTATGAAGCACAAAATAAGCACTGTAAACTTGAAGCAATTTTTGTTGTTGTTGTTTGGGGGTTTTTTTTGAGTGGGAGTCTCACTCTGTCGCCCAGACTGGAGTGCAGTGGCCGCTCTCGGCCACCGCAGCCTCTACCTGCTGGGCTCCGGCGATCCTTCCGCCTCAGCCTTCCGAGTAGCCAGAATTACAGGCATGCGCTACCACACCCGGCTGATTTTTTGATTTATTGTAGAGAGGAGGTCTCGCTGCCCAGGCGGGTCTTGAACCCGCGGGCTCAGGCAATTCACTCACCTCAGTCTCCCAAAGGCGCGGGATTACAGGCTGAGCCACGGAGCCTGGCTAACTTTAAGCAATTTGAAAAGAGGATTACAAAAAAGCATTTTAAGCAAAAGCAGCATCACAAAAAAAAAAAAAGTAACATCCTGCTAAGACTCTTTTGATGGATAAGCCTCATTTGGATGTCTAAATATCCCCACACTTGTTACCATGAGCCACAGGTGTGTACATCATCATCACACCTCAATTTAGCAAGTCCTATCACATATGGAAAAGACAACATTTCTCAGTGGTTTACAGGAGACTAAAATATTTGTGGACTACAGTCATCAAAAAAAATGTCTCTAAAATACTTTGGACCCAGCAAGGACCTCCAAGCTCTCACAGTCATGTGCTGCAAAAGGATGTTTTGGTCAATGGCAGACCTCATAAATGGTGGTTCCAAAGATTATGATACCACACTTTGATTATACTTTTTCTGTGTTTAGACACACAAATGCCATTGTGTTATATTTGTCCACAGTATTCAGTACAGTAATATGCTGTACAGGTTTGTAGCCTAAAAGTCATAGGCTATGCCATATCGCCTAAATGTATATAGCAGGTTATACCATGCAGGTTGGTATAAGTGCACTCTATGATGTTTGCAGAGCAACAATATCAACTAACAAAACATTTCTTGCAATGTATCCTCTTTGTTAAGTGACACACGACTGTATTGAAGTCATGTGTCACCTGACTATAAAAAAGTTCTCAAGTATATGGAATATTATATATCATTATGGTAATATATTTATTGTTAATATTTGCACATTAATATATTTACTTTTTGTTTAAATCTTTAAAGGCTGGTGAAAAAGAAAAAATATATATATTTACTTTTTGTAAATACATAATATATTTGCATGTTAAATAGGTATATAGCCTTTGGCAACCTCTATGAAGTTTTATCAGTCTGCACTTTAAGGTAATGCGTAAATTGCTCTTATGTCTCAAAATATCACTCACTTCAGATAGAAACATAACCATTTAGAAGCAACATCAATAATAATAGTAGTAATACTAATAATAAATAGTTTAAATAATTTAAGTGAAATCTAATAAAGAGACAAAGCAAGTGATACCAATGAACAAGTGAAAAATAATATGATTGTGAAAATTGGGTTATAAAATGACTTTAGAGGAAAGGTGATATAAGTCACATGTCTATAGTTATTTGAGAGAAACAGGCCAAACCAGCTTAGAAATGTTTTTACAAAGAATTTAGTAGGAAAAAATACTTTTAAAAGTGGGATTTCAGTTCTTGCCTTTACTTATCAAAAATTAGGAAGCACAAAATCTGTGCCCAAAGAAATGTGACCTCTTTACTCTGCAGTCAGACCAGTGTTTTTCAACCTAGAGCCTAAGTTTGCTTTTTAGGGCACAGGGTCCATGGAGTAGTCCTGTGTTTTATATTTATAGAAATGCAACCAACAAACTTGGGTACTGGAAGAGCCAGGCACCAAGGGTCACTCTGCATTTGGATCTGGCTGGCAGCACCTCCCCAGATCTACACTGGCTGGTCCTCAGGAAAAGATTAGAAATTGTATGCTCTGTGCTGGACTGAGGCTCCACTCATGTTCTTATTGCTTTGTCATTTCTACCAGTTATGGAGCTGGAGATTTGCTGACCCTGGAGATTATAATATATTTTTAACTCTCAAAAAGCAAGAATGACATGAAACAGGGGATAACCCTGGCTTTTTTCTGAGACTACCAGAAAACGTCACTAGAAAATGTGTTGTTTCCATCCACTTCATTTAGCTCTCACTTCTTGGCCTGCTTTGAGGCTGTCAGCTGGAGGCCAATTACTACCATTTAGTGAAGTGGATGTTTTAATGTGAATGCTTGTCTGCAAGAACTGCATGAAGACAGCCACCTCATCTCATAGAAACCTCATGTTGTTCATATCCAGTAATCTGCCACAGAGCTCTCCCCACAATTGGGAAATGAATCAAATTCATTCTCCCTATTGCCTGCCCTTACTTTTCTTTGACTCATTTGCATATCTGTCTTCTTAAGTTTAAAAGATAATATGAATTCATGTTTCTCTGTGACTCACGGCAGTTTTTGCTGTGCTCTTCACAGTCTAAAACAATGGGACAATAGTGCTATTGCTTGTGGCAACTCTCTGAATTCTTAAGGTTTATTATCATCCAATTTTAGATGAATTATGATCTAATTTAGCTTCAAATTGTGCTTCTAGGTCTTTATAAATACTAGAAGCACTTTTTTGGAAATCTGCCAGACTTGGTACTATTACTTAGGTTTTTTGGGTTTTGTTTTGTTTTGTTTTCATGTATCATGATCTGTTTTCATAAATTGATAACTTAATTAACAGGTTTTCTAAAAGCCAAGCTGTCCATGGTTTTAAAACATCTGTTAACTATGAAACTGTGGTGACATCTACATAACCAGGGTATTTCTGTAGACAAGTGGAGAAACACACTGAAATTCTACTCTTCACCCTGGTCTTCTTTGGAGCAGTGAGAGGTTACTCTACAATTCCACCAGATTTTATTAGCTTATTCTCTTTTTTCCTAACACCTTCCACAGAGTCCACATTGCACCTAGGAAAAAACTCAGAGGCCCTATGCATAACCTTCAAGGTACTTACATACTCTCTTGCTTCCATTTCTTTATTTCATCCCCTCTCTCTTCAAGCTTTGACCATAGTTGGCCTTTCTCTATTTTTGAACCCCTATATTGATAAACATCAGAAAACTTTCCCACCTCATAATCCAGTTTTCCTCTGAGGCAAAATAGAAATGGAGACTAGGAATTTTATCCTGTTTCTATGCTCATGTCCAGCAGTGTTCCTTCAATCATAATGACAAACAGCTCAATACCATTCTTAATTAATTAGTTGCAACTTAAAGGAAATAAGTTTTCTAAATATAAGGCCATCTGATCTACCTACAGGGATAATTTGACTTCTTCCTTTCTGATTTGGGTGCCTTTTCTTTCTTTCTCTTGCCTGATTGCTCTGCTTAGGACTTCCAGTACTTTGTTGAATAAAAGTGGTATGAAAGTGGGCATCTTGGTCTTGTTCTAGGTTCTAAGAAAGGCCTCCAGTATTTCCCTGTTCAGTATGACACTAGCTATGGATTTGTCATAGATGGCCTTTATTATGTTAAGGTATGTTTCTTATATATCCAGTTGTTTGAGAGTTTTTATCATGATGGGATGTTGAGTTTTATCAAGTGCTTTTTTAATGTCTATTGAAACTGCTATATGGTTTTTGTTCTTCATTCTGTTGATGTGATTTACTACATTTATTGACTTGTGTATGTTGAAACATCCTTGCATTTCTGGGGAAAAACTACCTTGATCATGATGAATAATCTCTTCCGTGTGTGGTTGAATTAGGTTTGCTATTGTTTTGTTGAGGATTTTTGCATCTGTGTTCATCAGAGATATTGGCCTACAGTTTTCTTTTTGTTGTTGTGTCTTAATCTGGTTTTTATATCAAAGTAATGTTGGCCTCATAAAATGAGTTTGGAAGTACTTTTTTTCCTGGAGTGTTTGGAATCATTTGAGTAGGACTGCTGTTACTTCTTATTTATATGTTCAGTGGTGAAGCTGTTCAGTCCTGAGTTTTTCTTTGATGGAAGCCTTTTTATTACTACTTTTATCTTGTTACTTGTTGATCTATTCACATTTTCTATTTCATCACAGTTCAATCTTTATAGGTTCTATGTGTCTAGGAATTTATCTGTTACTTCCAGGTTTTTCAACTTATTAGCATATAGTTGCTTATAATAGTCACTAGTAATCTTTTAAATTTGTGTGGTATTAGTTGTAATGTCTCCTATTTCATCTCTGATTGTTTATTTGAGTCTTCTCTCTCTTTTTTTTCTGTCAGTCTGACTAAATATTTGTCAACTTAAAGACTCCAAGAGAAACTAATAGAAATGATCAATAGCCAGGCCCTGTGGCTCAGCCTGTAATCTCGCGCTTTGGGAGGCTGAGGTGAATGGATTGCCTGAGCCCACGGGTTCGAGACTGGCCTGGGCAACTTGGCGCGACCTCATCTCTACAATAAATCAAAAAATTAGCTGGGTATGGTAGCGCATGCCTGTAATTCTGGCTACTCGGAAGGCTGAGGTGGAAGGATCACCGGAGCCCAGCAGATCGAGGCTGCAGTGGCCGGGAGCAGCCACTGCACTCCAGTCTGGGTGACAGAATGAGACTCCAACTCAAAAAAAAAAAAAAAAAAAAAGAAATGATCAATAAATTCAGTCAAGTTTGAGGATACAAGATCAACACATAAAAATTAGTAGCATTTCTATATACCAACAAAGAGTGAACAATCTGGAAAAAATTCAAGAAAGTAATCTCATTTACAGTAGCTACAGAAATATCTAGGAATAAACTAAACAAAGAAATATAAAAGATCTCTACAATGAAAACTATAAAACACTGATGAAAGAAATTGAAGAAGAGACACAAAAATGGAAAAATAGCCCATGTTTATGGATTGGAAGTCAATATTGTTAATATGTTCATACTACCTAGGACAACCTACAGATTAAATGCACCTCTATTAAAATACCAATAACATTCTTGACAAAAATCTTTAAAAATTCTAAAGTTTATATCGAAACACAAAAAAACCTAGAATTGCAAAGCAATCAGAACATAGCTGGAAGCATCACATTACCTGACTTCATATTATGCTACAAAGCTATACAACCAGAACTGCATGGTACTGGTAAAAAAGCAGACTACATAAACCAATAAAACAGAATGCAAAAATAAATTCATTTATTTGCAGTCAACTCATTTTTAACAAAGTGGCTAAGAACATACATTGGGAAAGGACAGTCTTTTCAGTAAATAGCACTGGAAAAACTGCAGAAATGTTGCTGGAAAACAGAGAGACCATGACACCGAGGCTATCTTAGAAATTAGTATTTTATTAGCACTGGCATGACTCAGCAGGCTTATGCTCCAAGACTGAGCAAGACAGAGAAAGAGGAGAGGGGTTTTATGTGTTAGTTTAGCTAAGGGAGGCAAGTCAGGTTGTATAGCTATACATTTTCCTTTGGAATTTGCAAGGTAGTGTCTAGCAAAACCAGATTTTTAAAGAACAAATTGTCTCCAGGGTATAGATGACAAGCAGGGGTTGTAAACCAATAACCACAAAGAGAGGATATGAGAATAAGGTTGTGGATCAATTACTATCTTGCATTTTCAGGAAAGTGGCTTGTGGCTGTTTAGTTTTCTCACATCCCATGAATTGCAGGTTTGGAACTGCAGGTTGATTTTTAAAAAGGAATAATTTTAACTGTTTTTAGTCCTTCTCTGCCACAGAAGAATGAAATTAGACCCCTATCTTTTACCACATGCAAAACCCAAATCAAGATGGATTAAAGACAAATGTTAGACCTGGTACTATGAAACTATTTAAAGAAACCATTGAAGAAATGCTGCAGGTCTAGGCAAAGATTTCTTGCATAAGACCTCAAAAGCATAGGCAACTAAAGAAAAAAATGGACCAATAGGATCAAATCACATTAAAAACTTTCTGCACAACAAATGATCAATAAAGTAAAGAGAAAACATACAAAATAAGAGAAAATATTGGCAAATTAGTCAACTGACAAAGGTTAGTAACCAAATATATAAGAAACTTAACTCAATAACAAAAAAAACCCCACATATAATTCTAATGAATAATGAATGAAAGATCTAAATAGACATATCTTAAAAGAAGACATGTAAGTGGTCAAATATATTAAAACACTCTCAAGATCCCTGATTATCAGAGAAATGCAAATCAAAACCACAATGAGATATCATCTCACCTTCATCAAAGTAACTTTTATCAAAAAAATACAAAATGGCAGATGATGGAGAATATGTGGACAAAGGAAAAAACGTGTACACGATTGTTGGGAATGTAAATTAGCCACTATGAAAAACAGTGTAAAGGTTTCTCAAAAAAAAAAAAAAAAAAAAACTAAAAATAGGACCACAACATGATCCAACAATCCCACTACTAAATATATATCCCAAAGAAGGAAAATGAGCATACCAAAGAAGTATCTACACTTTCATGTTTCCTGCAGCACTATGAACAGTAACCAAAATACAAAAGCAACATTAAGAGTCTGTGATGGGTAAAGAAAATGTGGTACATATGCACAATTGAATATTATTCAGTCATAAAAAAAGGATAAAATCCTGTCATTTGCTACAACGTGGATAAAACAGGAGGATGTTAAGTGAAATAAGCTAGACACCAAAAGACAAATAATATCATGTTCTCACTCATATTTGGAAGCTAAAAAATTGATCTCATGGTGGTAAAAAATGCAATGATGGTTATTGAAGGCAAGGAAGAGTAGAAGGGGAAGGGGATAGAGAGAGAATGGTTAATAGGTACAAAAATACACTTAGAAGGAATAAGATCTAGGTTTCTGTAGCAAAATAGGGCAACTGTAGTCAACAACAATTCATTGCATATTTCAAAATAACTAGAAGAGTGAAATTGAAATGTTCTTAACACAAAAAAATTATATGTGTTTAAGGTAACAGATATTCCAATTAACCTGATTTGATTGTATGTTTGTGTCAAAATGGTGCATGTACCCCATAAATATGTACAACTATTATGTATTCATAAAATTAAAAATTATAAAAAAAATTTTAAGGTCACTGTGTTCTCAGAGCACTTAGTCATTCTATCTATCCAGTCATCCATCAATCCCTCAGGTGCCTAGTACTCAACCTTAAAGTGATAATATTTCTTAGTAAGTATCTGCTATATTCTAATGATAAAGGTTATCAGTCTCTGTGCATATGTAGTTGAGTTTAGTGAATAAGGCAGACCAACAATATATTACTCTATGATGGAGGAGTATATCAGGTTTTCAGGAATATAAATAAGGGACCCCTAATATGCCCTGGTTGGTAGTGTAGGAGTCAGAGATACTGTTTTTGTTTCCAGAGGAGACTCAGGTTCTTATAGATGCATCCCTAACACCTGCCAGTCATATAAGAAGTATTCAAAAATATCTGTGATTCATTCTTTAGTGATTCATTCACTTTCCTTTGTAAAAAAAAAAAAAAAAGGAAGGCAAGGAGGTTAGACTTTTTTAAGTGACTGTAATTAAATCTAGACTGGATTGTGTTTGGGACTTTGGCAGTGACTCTCCTCAGGTTCCTCAATTCTCCTCATCTGTTTCTCTCACTCTCTTTATGTGATGTCCCATTGTCCTGGCCTCTACATAGGGCCTTTTTCTGTAGGATACTGGAGGACATTCTGGACCTCTTTGCAGCTTTGTCAGCTGAGATCTAGGAGAACAAAAGATCTGGAAATGGCTAGGACTCATTTCCTGGACTTCCAGGCCCAGGAGAGGCACAGCATCACTTCCACAGCATTGTATTGGTTAAAGAAAGTCAAAAGCCAGTCAAGATTCCAGGAAAAATAATTAAATTCCATCTCTCATGAACATAGTAGAAAGGGAATTGCTAGTGGCTACCATTGGGAACTACTACATTCCCTCCTCCTCATATTACCTTATTATTTCTATCCTTGCAAAAACTTCCATATATATTTGCTCTTATTCCCTAGATTTGACATAAATCAGTTGATAGTTAATGATACTTCCCTGTGTCTTACCCATTTCCCTATCTTCTGATTCTCCCTGCCCTTACTCAGCATGCTAGAGGTAATCTCTGCTATTCTGATATTGCTCCTTTGTTTGGTAGTGCAATTTAAGGTCACATAAAAATCTTCCTAGAATACATGCTCTTTGCTAACAGAATTAACATCCTAATGTGAAATTCCTTTTCAATCTTTAAAACCCAGTTAAATCTGACTTCTATAAAGTCCTTATTGACCACTCCCAAGGAAGATGTGATTTCTTTCTTTCTAAAACTTGTAATAATGTATTTCTGGAATTTAAAAATCTGATTTTTACTATGGTTAGAAATGTGCTGGTTTTATCTAATAATACAGAAAACTTAAAGGCAGTCAGTAGCATCTACTCGTTTTTTAATTTCCTAAAGCAACAGGATGTGTCTATTACATGGAACAAATATGATGTGGTTCTGAGTTGGTAGGAGTCCAGGTAGAATGTCCTGGCTTCTAGGTGAGGTTCTCAGCCAGCCAGGGGAAAAGAAACATGGTTTAGTACTTAATGAAAACATCTTTACTTCTGGAATTCTACCACCCACCACTTGCAGCATGAGCAAGCAGTTGCCTGCCTGGAACAAGCTCAGATGAGGTACAATGTAGTTGGAAATCTCCCTAGTATTGATTTGACATGGCATATTTCAGATTAATCTGCTTTTTTCTCTTGCTCCCAATTTCAGCAAATGCTAGTGCCATGTTGAAGATCACTCTTCCTCTCTGGCCCTCAGTTTATTCCTTTGTAAATATCAAAGGCTAATATTTATTGTAGAAAGTTTATTTTCTTTTATTTCCTTCTTTCAAATGAATGCCAGATATGGAAAGAAAATTAATTTGCCCAAATTTTCTCAGCAGACCTGGGTTAAACTCTTCTCTTACTTGAGTCCCATTAGGATCTGTCCAGATAAGCTCTAAATTCTGTTAAGTCTTTGCTATGCATCTCTCCCAGGGATATAAAATACCATCTGCTGTTTGTCTTCCCCTTCTCTTAGACCAGCTTTTCTGCATCATTTTCTTTCTTCTTTGTCTTCAGCTGCGGTTTCTCAGATCAGTTATTGCTCTTCAGCTAGCAACCTTATTTTTGCTCTATACTGTATTCTGGTATGTTATGTTACAATTTGTATAGAGATTGAGATACAATATGGTTTGCTAATGAGAAAAATCTACATTGCAGAGACAAAACCTAATTGTCCTTGGTTACTTGAAACATATGTTAAAATGTAGAATCCCTTCTCACTCCTTTACAGGGTGCTGAGGAAGGCTGGAGAGGTTCTGATTCAGCTCAGTCAAATTTGGATTTTTGATTCAAGGTCTTAGCTTCAACTCATATTGAGTTTTACTGGAAACTACTGACCTTGTTTGGGGTGGACATTTGTAAGTGTGACTGAATAGATTAGTAACCCGAAGAGGCTCAATACTTTTATTCAATGCATGCTTTAAAAACAGTAAATGTGGATGTTAGGAAATATTTTATTTTATAGTACTTCTCTATGTGACAAATGCCAAGTATTTCTAAACCAAATTATTTAATTCTTCTTTTTAAATAGTCATGATTTAATTTTAATTTTCAAGAAACTTTCAATTAGAACTTAATATAATTTTATCTTTCAGCACATTGGATGTAAATTATTTTGGAAGATCACAGGACTCAGGGTTTTAGGTGGGCAAAACAGGATATGAACCTGGATTTACAATGTGGGTGATCTTCAGTTCCATTTTCTCCCCTCACTTCAGTTTTCTGTACTAAAAATGCTTTAATAACATCTGCCTCATAAGGTTCATGTTGAGGACAAAATTAGATAATATGTCAGAGAACTTGCTACATTATCAGTAGGTTATTTCCTGTAACGGAAATATTCTTTTAGTTAGGATATGTCTCAGACAACCTCTTGCGTGTTCTAGAATTTAATGCATGCTTGCTGATTTCATATGAGTAGAAAATCTAATATTAATTTTTATTTTGTGGCATGAGAACTACATTTTAAAAAGACAGATTAAAAGAGTGAGACCTTGTTGGCAATCTTACTAAACAGAGGCCCTCAATTATGGTATGGGTATTCAGAATTGACTGATAAAGATCTGAGGAAGGAGGTATGTACCCTTAGTTGGTCTTATTCTCCAGTGTCAATCAAATGTGGACTATAGTATTTTTTAAAGGAGAGAAGTTTTGTAGTGTTATCAAATCTTGTCTTTTACATTCATAGCTTTCAAATTATCTCCTAGCTCAGCAGTTCCCAAAAAGATAATACTGTAATGATGTTTGACTCAAGAAGACTCCCTAAAAGTCAAGTGTCATCTGAAGAAGAAGTGCTACATTGAAAATTAAAAAATAATCATGACTGTATTCTATAATAAATAAATGTATCTCATCAAACATGCTTAAACTCTTGGGAGAGAGGTGTTTGAGAATACTGTCTTTACCTTTGTCGTGTCCATTTAACATAATTATTCGGTGATCTACATACATTTTATTTCAGTCTTGATCTAAATCATTACAATTCTCTTTGTATGCATTTCAATATCCTTAATGTAAAATATTTTTAAAATTATTTTTTCATTCATTCACCAAATATTTATTGAGTGTTTTACATGAGTGAATCAATAAGGGAGTCCCATGTGGGATCTGCATTCAAACAGGGAAAAACAGACTGATAAGTACTACACACAAGTATATAAAGTATGTCCAGTGTCAGTAAACAAAGTAAGTAATAAGAGTATATTAGAAGGAAAAAGTCAAATAATAGTAGGGTATTGGAGTGAGGGAATTTGGGAGTATGAGGATAACTTGTACCTTTAAATAGAGATGTAGGAATTGACCTCAGGGAGAAGGTGACATTTTTCAGAAACTCAGAAGAGGTTGCTGTTTGGGAGAAGAACATTCCAGGTAGGGGAAGCAGAGACTCAAGACAATTCTGTGCCTGAGTGTTCCAGGAAAAGTAAGAAAGCCAGTACTCCTAGAGTAAATTTTGTACCTTATTCTTTCTTTTTTTGAATGTTATTTTTTTTCTAAATTTTGTACCTTATTCTTTCTTTTCTTGAATGTTATTTTTCTTCCGTCAAGTTTAATTTTGCAAAAATATAAAGCGTTTGGTTTGTGAAAACAATATCTAACTCTTAAAAGGTTATTCACCTTGATACAGACATTCATCTATTCTCTTAGGAAAAAGCACAGATTAGCCTAATAATGTTTAAATTGAAGAGTTCTTATGTAAGTAGGAAAAAAACTGTAAAAATTTAAAAAGTAAAAGAATCAGTATGAGAACTGCCCCTTTCTACACAATCACAATGTGTGAACTCAGTCTGCTTTCAGCTGCTCCTTCTCCAACCTGTCTGTTCAACATCCTGCCACTCTGGTGCCATTTCGGTCATAAAGGCCCAAGATCCTAACGCTTCCTTGTTCTGCTCTAGCTTGTTCACAGAAGGTGGCTCCTTTGAGAGGGCCTAAAGCAGCAGTCCCGACTTTTTAAGGACCAGTTTTGTGGAAGACAATTTTTTCCACAGACTGGGGTGTGAGGGGATGATTTCAGGATGATTCAAGTGCATAACATTTATTGTATACTTTATTTCTATTATGATTGCATTATAATATAGAATGAAATAATTATACAACTCACCCTTTGTTAAAAAAAAAAAAGCACAAATGGAAATGGCAAATAAATAAAATAACGGGCAGGCCATGCACAGACTAAAATTAGTGTTGGATTCTGACTTAAAGTCTGCCACCAGATACAGCTATACTATTGAAGTACATGAACTCACTTGCCACTCACTGACAGGGTTTTGATATGAGTCTGCAAGCAATTGATTTATTATGGTCTCTATGCAGTCAAACCTCACTACTAATGCCAATCTGTATTTGCAGCCACTCACCGAAGCTAACATCACCACCTCAGCTCCACCTCAGATCAACAGACAAGATTCTCTTAATAAGCCTGCAACCTAGGTCCCTCACATACGCAATTCACAATAGGGTTCATGCTCCTATGAGAATTTAATGCCACCACTGATGTGACAAGAGGCAGGGTCTGGGCAGTAATGCAGGCAGTTGGGAGTAGCTGTAAATACAGATAAAGTTTTGCAAGCTTGCCCATTGCTCATCGCCTGATGTGTAGCCTGATGTGTGGTCCGTGGTCCAGAGGCTGGGAACCCCTGCACTAAAGGATAAGTGATTGTAGGACAACATATTTTTTTTTAAATGTGTGTCTAATAGGAGAATTTCAGCTGGCTATGAGTAATGAGAAAGATTTTTATGTTTAAGTTGGGTTCCCTTCTCACAAAGCAAATAACCACCTGTTCTCATGATGAAACAAGGTTCTCTGCTGGTATGAACAAGCACATGTTGATAACACATATTTATATTAAGGAATATATGTTAAGGAATATAATATGGTATATATGCTAAAAATCAGCATGTAGGCCAGGCATGGTGGCTCATGCTAATCTCAGCATTTTGAAAGGCAGAGGTGAGAGAATTGCCACAGTCCAGGGGTTTGAGACCAGCCTGGGCAACTTGGTAAGACCTCATCTCTACACTAAATTAAAATATTAGCCAGGTGTGGTGGCATGTACCTGTAGTTCCGGCCACTTGTAAGTCTGAGACAGAAGGGTCACCTGAGCCCAGCAGGTCAAGGCTGCAATGGTCATGAGTGTGCCACTGCACTCCAGCCTGGGTGACAGAGTAAGACTCTGACTTAAAAAAAAAAAAAGCAGAATATAGGCAATAAATTGCATTGCATTACAGTCACCTGGCTTCTACAGAGCAAGGAGAATCTAATTAAACCACAAAATCGGAGGGAGCATTCAATCCGCAGTTGATGGAAAAAATTATTTCACTATACTGATTTGAAAAAAAAAAGTTCAGGTGGGAAGTTGATTTATGGCTTATACTTTTGTCATAATGCATTGGAAAGGGTTAGCTTGAAATTTTTGCAGTAATAAAATAACTTCACTAAAAACTACCTTTATGGAGTGCTAGTCTAACCAGGAAAAGTCCAAAACAAAACCTTTTTTTTAATTTTTTTTTTTTTTTTTGAGTTGGAGTCTCACTCCGTCGCCCAGACTGGAGTGCAGTGGCCGCTCCCGGCCACCGCAGCCTCGACCTGCTGGGCTCCGGCGATCCTTCCGCCTCAGCCTTCCAAGTAGCTGGAATTACGGGCATGCGCTACCACGCCCAGCTGATTTTTTGATTTATTGTAGAGATGAGGTCTCGGCCCAGGTGGGTCTCGAACCCGCAGCTTTCATGCTATTAGAGATTCTAGGCATGCACCATCCTGTTGACTTGCAATCTCTAATAGTATGAAAACCTTTTTAAGGGAAAAAATAGTTATATGTCTCCAAACCCTCATGTGTATGTATGTGGTAAAGAGGAAACTAATTGAAGCAGAAGGAAGCTAGATTTTAGAATGTAATCATTAATAGTTTCACAGTTGTGCTGATAGCATCCAACAGGGTTACCTTCTGGGCAGAAACACAGATCGTGCCTACTGTTCTTAAGGAAAGTAAAAGGAGACCTGTTCACAGAAACTCTTAGTAAAATAACTGCTGTTTAGAAAAAAATGGTCCCCTCTCAAACTCACTCTTTAATTCTCCAGTGTCAGTCCCATAAAATAGCAGTCCTGTGATATTACTCATTGAACTGATGAAATTAAAATATTTATATTCTGTACATGCTCACATGGAGGAAAATCTCACTTCAATTATTGCAGTTAAGAAGTCTGAAGTAATTTTCCCAGCTAACATTTGGCCATTCCGTTGAGATTGAAGGAATCTGGTATGATAATGGTTCTTATTAATTCAACCTCTCTTCATTTTAAAAGAATATTATAATTCCTTTGTGATGTAAATTGTTTGGGCAATATGATGGTGCAGTGCCTTGTGACTAAAACATCAATAAGCTAAAAGGACAAAGTATTCAGGAACAATAGCTAACATTTACTGTGTGGCACTTTTTAAATGTTTTCTGTAAGATAATTTTTATTTCTGATTCACTTTTCTTTTTGCCTTTCCCAAAAGGGATTTAAGTTAATTACTTTTTCTAATGTGACTTTGATATTTTGGTCCCTCCCCAAATCTTCCAAGGAATATACAGGTGAAATATCATTCTAGTTATTTTATTTTCCTAGAAACTCTGATATTAAATATGGGTGTCACATTGGAAAATTATACCAGAAGAAAAAGTTAAACAAGGCATAAAATTTACATTAGTAACATCCCATTGATTCATCGTCTAGAAAGCTTTTGTTACATGATTTTCATCATTTATAAAATTATTTGGTGTTTCTTCTGGTCTTTTTTTGCCTGTAGGACTGAACCTTGATATGCATTTATCTCCATCAAAATGTTGTGGCTATATTTGGCAATATTCCTTCAACATGCTTCTCTTTTTTTTCAAAAGGATACAATTAGTGTGGTTTAATAATAGTCTTTCCCGACAACTCTCTCTGTAGAAAACAGCTTGAGAGGCACATTATTTAATTAAAGAAAGTATTTGTCTTCCCTTAAAACCTTCATTTTCTATAACCTATTGATTGTGAAACCAATTAGGCTTACATGTTAAAATTTTATTACTTTTAGTATAGCACTTTTACATGTCATCAGGAAACGCATGACTGTGCAAAATGCATGTAGTTCTAAATTTTCAAACAAAAAGTATTCCAAAGGATCACTGCTAAGTCAATGATGCAATTTTTAAAATTATATATAATTAAAAATAATCCTATAGATGATGACTGAGTTCCTGGGGTGACATCAAAAGCAAAATAATAAGAACACTTTCGTTAATAATATATCTAGTAATAATAAGGTAACTGAGAAAATAACCAACAATCCCTTGCTGTGATGTATTGAAAGTGAGCCCTCGACACTTTTTGTGTTTGTAAAGAAAAAAATAAATAAAACAAACAAGCAAAAAGAAAGTAACCAACAAAATAATATAGCTGAAATAGTCATCCCAAACTATGTATTAGGGAAAAGGTTAGAAAGAAAAGGATATCAAGGGTCTGAAGGGAGCGAGTGAGAGCAGTTCTTCACCTACACTGTGTTAGCTGTCTACAACCAGGGAACATCTGGGAATCCATTAATCAGAAAGTATGATGCCCTTCTATGAAGCGCTTTTGTAGACCCAGTATCAATATTCACTTGCTTTTCTGTTGTTACCACAATAAATGACCACACGCTTAGTGTATTGAAGCAACCCAAAATCTTCATCTCACAGTTTTGTGGGTCAGAAGTCTGTATTGATTCCACTGGTTTCTTTGTTCTGGGTATTCCAGGATGAATCAAGGTGTTGGCCAGCTAGGGTCTGGGAGGTATCTGCTTCCAAGTTCATTTAGTTTGTTTGAAGAATCCAGCTCCTTGTGACTATAGGACTTAAGTCCATGTTTCCTGCACAGCTATCATCTGGGTGTCATCCTTACCTGCTAGAGAATGCATCCTTATCTCTCACCAGTTCTTACATGTAGACTCATACATCTCAGAGTCAGCAAGCATGGAGTCTTTCTCAAATTTGGAATCTCTTTGACTTTCTCTTCTTCAACATTCTTCTTTTGCTTTCATCCAGAAAACATTTTCTGCTTTTGGGGGCTCATATGAGTCAATAAGCCCACTCAAATAATCCAGAATAATCTCTTAATTTTACAGTCTGTAGCCACAATTATATATGCAAAATCTATTTTGCCATGGAATGTAACATTCACGTTTTCCAGGGATCAGAGTGTGGACATTTTTAAAAGGGTAATTGTTTTGCTTATCACAAGATAACAGGCACTGTGTTGTTCTTCAAGAGTTGAATACATGAGTAGTTTGTATGCCCAAAAGCACATGTACAAAAGATGACCACAGGGACAGGGGGCTGCCTGCACCATAAAATAAAGTGATGCCCACTGGCCTCACAGTTCAGAACTCATCATTTTTCCTTAAAGTAGGGAGTGTCTTTGGCATCTCAGGGCTCCTGTGGGTCAGTAACAGCCCTGCCATGCAGAGATACCAGTACAACACAGGTGTACTCAGCTCCAGGGGTGGGTAGGGCATTCTGAGGATGAAGGATGGAAAATAAGGGCATGGGAGGGTCTGAGATTGGTGTGTTAAATTGATTCTTTTATTTATTAACTTTTCATGTATTCTGATATAATGTTAAATTGACAGAATGCATACATCTTATACAGATCTAAAGTAAAGAAAGGATTTAAAATTGGAATTATTTTGGAAATCTAGGTCTTGAGCTAGAACTTAAAAGATAATGGCATACAATTTAGCTTCTGCTTAGAAATCCTCTACAAAAATTCTTCAGAAATTATTAAGGCATGAACTGCTTGCTCTGGAAATTGACGATTAAATGGGGAAAATTAAATAAACATTTTGACTTTGAAAGAACTATTTTTCAGTAATCAAAATGATCAATTAATGAAGCAAAACTCTTCTTTAAGAGATTTTATTAAAGAAATTTTACAGTTAGTAAACATAGAAGAAGAAGAAATAGTCATCATTTTGCAATGTTAATGAAATAACTAATCCAGGCAATACTCATCAGTAATTAGATGAAATATTAGATGCTCATTAGATGAAATATTAAAGGAGAACTAGATAAAAAAGGGACTAGGTTTTTGTTATTACTCAAAGTGGAAAAACTGGGACTTTGTCTTCTTAATATAGTATAATGTAAAGCATGCCACACCATCTATGAAATATTTCTGTCAAAAGTTGAACGGGAATCTAATTGAGCCTTTATCACTAACTTCCAGCCATCAGGAAACAAAGGGAAAGAGGAATTAGTTAAATGACACAACAATGAAACACACAGAGAAATCCAGAATAAGGGATATTTTAAAGGACAACTGATACAGTTTCTGGCAAAAAGTTGAAAAAGTAGGAAGAAAGGAGGGAAGGAAGGAAGGAAGGAAAGACAGTCAAACTAAGAGACTAAACAAATATAGCAGTTGAATCCTAATTTGAACATAACTATGAAAAACACATTTTTGAGACAATTAGAAAAATTTTAGTATGAACCGAACATGATAACAAACATGATGTTGTTGTTAATACCTAGGTGAGATAAAAATCACTGTTATTTTGTGAGAAAATACCTATGCTTTTACAGGTGGATACTGAAGTATTCAGGCCTGAAGTTATAGGTTGCTGGAATTTGCTTTTAAAAATTTAGCAAAGGGAAAAAAGCAAATGTGACAAAACTTTGAAAATTGTTCCTTGCAAATTATGGGTCTATAAGGATCCGTTATATCATCTCTTTCTCTATATGATTGGTAGTTATAGAACTTTTTGTTAATTTTTTTAAAACAGTTATTTCTTCTTAACTTTGCATCTTAAAACCATTGGTATGCTTTTCACAAAGAGGAATAATTTGTATTGTATTACTGTCCTATAGAGATATGAGTGGGAATTCCTATTTCACTAAGTATTGTTCTCTTAAATTACTTGGTTTCTTACAGTGTTGGTCTAATTTTCTTGAGACTCTGTACCTCAGGGCCTATGGTTACTGATAAGGTTTCTTCTTTTTTGAAATGTTCATTAATAGACAGTCTTCAATCAGGAACATATTAGTTCTGCTAATATAATTTGTATGCAATTTTACCCTATTCCAAGATCTGCAGAAGCTAATAGTGTACTAACAAGGGAACAGGAGCAATAATTGATCACATTTGCTTTGCCTTAGAGGGAAGTACAGTGATCAGTCTTAGAAGACTGACATAATGAATCCAAATTGATGGATGCCCAGCGCAGTCATGTTTACTATACCTTCTTTAGGTGTGCTGTTGAGAGATACAGCAGCGTTATTTGGAAGTAGGTAGAGTCACTGTCAGAAAGAGGTGCTTTCCTCATCTCTATAAAAATAAACTCCACTTTGTTTTTATCCCTGCTCTTTTTCCCTCCAAAATTTAGCAATGCTAATTCTAAGCATATGTGCATTTTTCCAAGTGGTTAATTATAATCCTTGCCCTTTATTAAGTTTCATTTTCCAGCCTTAAAAAAAAGCAATTAACAAAATGACTTAAAGACTAAGTGAGAGCAAATCTCATTTTCTTAGGAGACCCTGTCATTTTCTTATTTATAGTTATAATTCCTACTTTCAGAGAAGAAAGAAAGAGAAGGTAACTTGATAGTAAAATAATATCCTTCAAGGTAAATTCCATAAATGTTAAGTCAAGCAGAACTTCTATTTTGGTAGCATTCGAGAGACATTGAATCCAGGTTCTTGATGTTTCTTGCAGCATTTCTCATTCAGTTCTACAGAACAATTTTGTTTACAGGTAATTTAAGCTTTGGACAAAGCTCTGGTTGATTCAGTTTCTGGATAAAAGAAGGAGCAATTCAACTTAAAGGTCACAACAGAATTTTAATCATAGAGACGAAAAAGCAAGGAAAGGCGTAAACCTCATTAGTAGTATAATGGGAAAAGAATTGTCTCAGATAGATGGCACTAGCCCCTGAAGTTTTGCAAACTGCACCAGCACTAGAAAGAAGGCAGGATCAGAAATGCCCACTTTTACCTCTGTATGCCTTCTTGAGGGTATCTTTTTCCTTTCAACTTCCAGCAGCCTTGCTGAAGGCATCTCAAGTCAGTGCCCAATATATATACCAATATCTTTATTTTCCTTTCCCTATCCATCTAAATAATAAATTCTGTATTCTTTATCATTTTAACATGTATTTCCTTTATTTAAATTGTGGTCATATGGTTATTATTTAAACATTTAAAATATTTTATTTTACTTGTATATTTTTTATTGACATGTAATTTTCACATCATGAAGTGCAGACTCTAAGCATACAGTTTAAGTTCTGACAAATGCATACTCTTCTGTATCCCACAATCCTATCATGGTAATAGAACATTTCCATCAGCCTAGAAAGTTCTCTCATGATCTTTCCAAAGTAGCATTGTCTTTCAATCCCAAGGATACCTTGGATATGACTTCCAGCAATATAGAGTAGTTTAACCTGTTCTGGAATTTTATAGAAATAGAGTAACACAGAATATATTCAGTGATACCCTAGGAAGGGGCATGAGAGAACTTTCTAGGCTGATGGAAATATTCTATTATCATAGGATTGTGAGATACAGAAATGTATGCATTTATCAAAACTTAAACTATATGCTTAGAGTCTGCACTTCATGATGTGAAAATTATACTTCAATAAAAATAGTACAAGTGAAATAAAATATTTAAAATTATTAAATAATAGCAATATGACTAAAGAATATTTTAGAGCTTTATCCATAGTGCTGAGTAGTATGCCATTGAGTAAATATACCTCAATTTGTTCATCTATATTTCAGTTTATGGGCATTTGGATGGTTTTAGCTGTTGACTCTTATCAAAAAAACTGCTATAGATTTTCTTACATAAATATTTTTATAGACCTTTAAATTTTTTTTCTATTTTGAGCCGGGGGTACATGTGCAGGGTTGTTACACATAAATCTTACATGATGGTGAGGCTTGGGCTTCTATTGAGACTGTCACCCTATGATGGACATGGTACCCAGTGGGTAGTTTTCAACCATACCTTCCCTGCTCCCTCCTCCATTTAAGATTGCCCTAGTGTATAGGCCTATTTTTTTTTAATATTACCTAGGAGTGGAGTTGTGAGGTCATAGGGCAGGTATATGATTAAATTTATGAGAAACTGATAAACAGCATTCCAAGGGGGTTATACAAATTTACATATCCACCCTCAGATAATATAGTTATGGTTGCTTTCGTCTTATTAACATTTGGTGCAGTCGGTTTTAATTTTATTGTTCTAGTAGGTGTGTAGTGGTCTGTCATTGTGGTTTTAATTTGTAGTCCCTGATGAATAACAATGCTGAGCATTTTTTATGTGCCCATTAGCTATTGTATATATCTTTTTTTGTTAAATGTCTATTCAAGTTATTTGTCCATTTTATGGTTAAACCTGTATTATTGAATTATGCTTTATTCTGAACCTATGTCCTTTGAGATATGCACATACACACATATAGATATGTATAAATATAAAATGTATAAATATATATAAATGTTAATATATGTGTATACTTAAATGATACATTTGTTGTCAGTCTGTGGGCTGCCTATTTGTCTTCTTAATAGTTCATGTTAAAAGAGAAGTCTTATATTTTATTAAGTCCGATGTAGGTTTTCTTTCTTTTCTAGTTAATGCTTTCTCTGCATTTTCTAAAAGACTTTACCTCCCTAGGTCACAAATATATTCTATGTTTTCTTCCAGAAGTGTTACAGTTTTAGCATTTAGACTTGTTACTGATTAATTTCAAATTTTCAAATTAATGTGTGCATACAGTGTGAGGTATTCAATCATATTTGAAACATTTATAAAAAAATTAAAATGATTTTCTCTCCCTATTGAATTCCCTAGATGCCTTTGTTAAAGAGTAATTGACCATATAGTTGTGGACTACATGGTCAATTATATTGACTATATTTCTGGACTATCTATTCTGTCCTGTTGATCTGTTTGTCTATCCTCATGGCAATGTTGCAGTGCCTTAATTTCTGAGTCTTTTAAGTAAGCTATTTACATATCAGTATGGAAATACCTTCAAACATAGTGTTAAATGGGAAAAGTATGCAGATCACTATGTCTAGTTTATTACCATTTGTCTGAAAAAAAAAAAGAGAAGATATGTGTTCATGTATGTTTGATTTGTCATTAAAAACCCTGGAAGAATAAAAAAGATACGGAAGGTACTGTTACCTACAACAAACTGGCGTATATGGTAACTGGGTAGATGTGTTACAGGAATGTGAAGAATTTTAACAATATTTTTAAACAATGTGACTATATTAATTACTTTAAACTTTAATTTCTAAGATGAGTAAATGGTATGGGAAATATATTATTTCTCAGAGTAGGCAAAACTTTGAGATGCAATTCACTGAAATAATATTTTAGGTCAAATTAGATTATGTTCAACCTTAATTTTTTAATATCTGCTTTGTTTGGCAAATACTCAGAGTGCCTATTATGTATCAAGCAACATTGCACGCCCTGGTAATGTAAAAGGAAATAAAACTAGCACAATCCTTATGCTTGTGGTGTGTGCATTCTAGTGGAGGAAAAAGATAACTGATAGATAAATAAAACAGACATTTACAGAATGTGATACATGCTATGAATAAAATAAACATGAAGGAGAGAAGTAAGGAGCATGCAAAATGGGAGTTCTGGAGAAGGGCTTTCAGTCGTGGTAATTTAAGCGCTGAGATCTGAATGCCAGGAAGGATCCAGAGGTGTGAAAAATTGAGATTGGGGAGGAAACTGCCAAAGAAGAGGTCCTGAAAATGGAGATGGCTGAGGAGAACAGGAAGGAAAGCAAGGTGGTAGCGCACAGTGAGAGAATACAAAATGAAGCTGGGGAGGTAAGCAGGGGCTAGATCAAGCTGAGCTTCACAGGAAGTGATAAGGAATTTGGATTTTGTTCTAGGTGTGATGGAAGGCTATTGAAGGTTATTAAAAAGCTACAGGAAGAGTGAAATGATCTGAACTATGTTTTTAAAAGCACTCATTTTGTTGGGGAAAAGTAGATTAAGAAAGAGTTGGCAGTGAGAAAGGAAGAAAATCAGGTGTTATATCACATAAGCCGAGAAACAAAAGTGTTTTTTAAAAATGTCCCTCAGTTGTTCAGCTGAGGACAAAGAATTGTACACTAAATTTAGTCCCATGGAAATCTTCTGTGGTCTAACAAGAATGATTTCTGTGGAGTGGGAGTGATGGGCACAGTAGATGGACTAGAATATGAGGGAAAGTGAATGGATTCTCTATTTTATAATCTTCTTCCCCCTCCCCCATGCACACACACAGGAGGGAATGAGAGATAAAGAATTGGAGAAAGAAAATTCAGACCGCCTTCTCAAGTGTTCTGTAAAAGCAATAGAAACACAAAGATGTGTGTATGACCAGGAGAGCATATCTCTGTGTTAGTTTAACACATACATATTAAAATTTCCTAGATGGTAAACTGGTTTATAACACGGTGCTCTTCATTTTTTAGTGACAAGTCCTATGAATAAACCCAAAAAGAGTCTATATTATATAAAATCCACCTTGTTGGAAGTAATATCATTGCAAGTTTCCAGTGAAATCTTTATCTAACTTCTAGGTGTATTTTTGGAGTGTTGTCTATTTAATCAGTCTAACATATTGTTTCAAAATGCTCATATAAAGTAACAGTTCATCTCATGTTCCTTTATGCCTCCTACTTGCCCACATCAGCTATATCAACTGCCCTTGACTAATTAAGCTGCATCACTAATACTGCTATAAGGGAGTGCCCTAGTCATTCATATGGCTTCACTAATGGGACACTCAATGGGTGTTTCAAAGTTGGCTGCTGAAGATTGTCAATGTGTTATGTATAACATCACTAAGACAACAGCCTCAGTCAAAAATATGGCTGTCATTTAAAATGTGAGTGTTACCCATGAAAAACAATGACATTTAAATATATTATTATCGTTATTATGAATACTCTGCCCTTATTTGCTATTTGTCGATTCTGTAAGGGACAAGATTTGGTACAGAAAATATCATCTTAGGAAAAGCAAGCTTTATCTTCTACAGTAGGTACTACTACCTTCTTAAGCTGATTCTGGACAAAAAACTGACTTTCCAACATTCCAGATCTTTCCAAACTGCGTACTTGACACCCTTAGTTTATGCCGTCTGCTGATATGCAAGGCTGTGTTTAACAGCAGAAAATTGTGGGTCCTCCCCCACCCCCTAGGCTTATGCATTCCTCTTCCTTTCCTCTTCTGTTTTGATTGCATGTGCGTCCCCCTAGCTTTCTGCCTCCATGATGAAGGCTTCAGTTCTTCTGCAGCCACGATTGCAGGAAACCCAATTGTAATCAGAAGCTGTCCTGCTGCTAAAAGCTATTAGTGCCAATGTTGTTAATGACCGACCCAGTTGAATGTGCTGATTTAAGAGGTAGACTTATTCCTTGTCTCTCCCTAGGGCCTTGTTCTTAAATGAGATTCTTACGCTGTTTACTCCTCTAGCATAAGGAGTATTACCACTAACCACCACACTTCATATATCAGTGCATTGAATTGAAATAATGGGGAGCTTAACATTTATCACCACCTTTCAGATATGAAGCCACACACCCTGAAGAAACTTGGCACCCCTAGTTCTTATCTAAAAAAGTTGGATAACACTGCCAATTCCTCTGAAGTTATAAATACTCTTTTCTTCTGAGGACTAGAGGATGAGAGGAGTACAGTTAGACTTCTTTTAGGAACTAAACACATTAGATGTAACCTGCAAAATCAATACCAATTACTTCCAAGCAAGGGCTAAAAAAATCATTGAAGCTATAAAGTGTGCACATAGGTGAATGGCTTAAAACAAAGAAAATACCAGCAGGGCTGAAAACTCCCACAAAATAAAAGCAGAATTAGTAAAGTTCTCTATCACTTATTTTAACATTTTGGTATTAATTTGCTAAGTCTAGCAATTGTTACATTAAAAAAATAAATAAATACAGTAGCAAATAACTCAGTATAAGAAGGACATTTTACTAACTCCCTGGCATGACTGAGGTTTGTGTTGTCTTTCTTAGTAAACATCAAGGCATTCAGAAGGTGTATGGGGACGGCTTATCTACATAAACCAGCAAGCCTTTTATTCAATACTCAGACATTCTGCATGCCAATATTACATGCTTAGTGTCTCAAGATTCTATTTAGCAGAAATTTACTTTGAGGGGCTTGACGAAGCCTTTAGAGATTTAACTATGTAGTCTCTCCTTTATTCAAAAGACTAAAATAATACCTTTCAAATTCCTGGAATTCTTACACTTGTGTTTCACATCAAATTATCACAAAATGTAGAATTTCTTCCTGTCTTTTAGCACGTATCTGTGAGTTGTAGACCCAGAAACCTCACTTTCTAGCATGACTATGAAGAAGTCCTGAGAAACTAGTAAGTCTTAGTAACTCAGTCAAGTCCATGACAAAGTTATATATGAATGTGTGGGGGAGGGGGAATTTTAAATACTATAGAATTTCTTCATAGTTTACAGTCCCATTTGCCAAATAAATGAGGCAATATGGAGACGATGCCTATTATTAGATTTCATGTTAGAAGAAAAGATTTTTGGCATGTCTCTAGCACCAGTATGAAAACAAGAGGTAACTATAGATCTCCTTGAATAATCATTTTCCCAAACTTCAGTTTTGCCCTCCCTGGTTTAAATATGAAATGATTCTTAATGAATAAAAAAAGCATCCCCAAACAGAGTATTACCAAAAATCCCCTTTTTACCAGCTTATTTCTTATTTTTTTTAATTGCAGAGCCCTACATGAATATTTAGAAATTAAGGGAAGTACATGGCTAGCCACACAAGTCCTGAAAATGAGAATGCTGGGTAATTGTTTGGGGGACACCAGAAACAATAATAACAAAAATGTGTCATGTGATGCCATAATGGCCATCAGGTACTTTCCATATAGGGAAGACAGACAAGGAGAAGGAAATTTTGCTTAAGGTGAATTCAGGAAGTGTCAGCCTCAAATGTTGAGAAGGAAAGTAATTTTACAGTATATCTAAAGTACTGGTAAATTTGATTGCTGCAAATTGTACTGAAGGCAAAATGCTGCTTCAATAGAATCTCATATTTTCTGAACCTAACATTTACCTAATTTTTATTTTTTGAAGCATTAAAAATATTAAAATTCAATAGTTATATTTACTTTTATCCTTTGAAACAAAAATAATTCTTGTTTCAATTTCATATGTTCAGTTGTTAAGAGAAAATCGAAAGAGGCAAATAATATAAACTTATTTGTCTCTATGAGTTTATGTCATTTATGGGTATTCTCAGCAGTGCTTTTGATAAGTGTTCTTAGTAGCACTAGGTTGGTTGTTAATGGAATATTGACCCAACAATTTATTGAGACAAGTCCTTCCGCTCTACTCAGAGTTGATGTGTTTTATATTATAATCACGTCTAACAATTTACTTCACAGCTCAAATTAATATAGTTTGGTAGAACTTGAAGAAAGCTTTTAATAAAGTTAAGAATAGATTTGAGAAGAGAAACTAGGATTATTGCTCCTCAGGAAAAGAAAACTGAAGTAATAATAGTATTCTTTAGTACAATTAAAAATAAACATCAAAAGAGACATGATTTTTATTGAGAATAGAAACCACACACTCACTATGTACAAACACAGGGATAATATCTTTCACAAAGGGTTTATAATCCAGATGAAAAGAGAAAACAAATATGCAAAAAATCAAGAGAAGAGATGGTAACCACTAAACAAGAGGTGGAGAGAAGACAGTGCTCTGACAGTCAATGGACAGCAGAGATCTCTCTGAACTGGGGAGGCCAAGAAAGCTTTTCTAAAGAGATTATATTGAGGGAGGTAATGAAGGTAGAAAATAAGAAACAAAATATAGGGGAGAAAAGGCAAAGTTTTAGAATGAAACCTTGAGGTGGCCATTTATACTTCAGTAGAGGGATAGAAGGTGGTAAGGTAAGAGGAGAACCTTGAAGCCAGATTGAGTGTAGCAATTCATATCAGGCTAAGGAGCTGTAGACATTCTCCTATCATCCAGGCAATGGAAAGCCACCAAAGATCAACAAGCTGAGATATGATACGAGTTCCCTGAAGAGCTATATGCCAATCATGTGCAGGATGGGTTTAGAGGAAGACCAAAGTCAAGAAAACCAAGAAAATGTTTAGCAGTTAAAGGATTAATTGGACATTTTCCTGAGTTTTTTTAAATAGAAATAATGAAAAGAATACAAAAGGAAATTACAAGATCTAGTTCAATGAAGACTTAAAGCTTGTAAATGATACTATAATTCTATAACTTATCCAGATTAAGAATCAACAATTCTGATCGTGTAACTGGAACAATTTCAGAATTCTGTGTCCTACTTACTTTGACTTATGGATTCTCTTAAGTCTCAGTCAATCAATTTGATTGTGATCAGGAATTTCCTTTTAATTTACAGTTTAATATTGATGAGAATGGAAATCAAAAAATCATAGCACATACTATACATGTGATACATATACATATGAAATTCAAATTTGATGGGGGGCTCTAAAACAGCCATTGGTATTTATATTCTCAGGTTTTCTTCTAATATTTTTTCAGTTATCAATTATCTTTCAAACACAATTAACTGACCAATATGAGCAGCAAGCTTCTTCAACAAATGGAGAATTCTGGAGTGAATGAAAATTGTTTGGAATTTTATTTCTTGAATGAAAAAATATGTGCAAAAATAAATTTCTAATATCTACATGGCAAAGGTGGACAGGATTTCCTATTATAGCAAAATTTAATAAATACAGTTGGTTCTTTCAACCATCATTATAATCTCATCAAGAAATAAAAAAAATCATTAAGTGGATATGCCCTTTGTGTAAAAGCTGAAAAATTGTAGACTGAAGTTCCTGCTGATAATAACTTTGATAATGACTTACTGATGATAAAAAAAAAAAAATCCTAGTGCCAAAAGTTTTCTTGGTTTTCTTCCAACCCTGGTGGGGAGGTAGATGAAGTCAGGACTGAATCAACCTAATTTGTCTCTGCATGGTGTCAAACACTCGGTGGCTTTATGGCCTTTCTTTTTTTTTTTTTAATTTTTGAGTTGGAGTCTCACTCTGTCACCCAGACTGGAGTGCAGTGGCGGCTCCCGACCACTGCAGCCTCGACCTGCTGGGCTCCGGCCATCCTTCTGCCTCAGCCTTCCAAGTAGCTGGAACTATGAAACTACAGACGCGAGCTGCCACACCCGGCAAATTTTTGACTTATTGTAGAGATAAGGTCTCGTCACGTTGCCCAGGTGGGTCTTGAACCCGCGGGCTCAGGCAATCCACTCACCTCAGTTCCCAAAGCTCTGGGATCACAGGCTGAGCCGCCTTTCAATCCACTTTATCCCTAGGAACCAAACGTACTGAGTAGTTATGTAAATTATACCAAAGTAAATGTTGAGTGCCTAGCATAACACATAGTAGGTGCTGAAAAATATTGTTGAATGAATGAATATTTTTACTTTACATAGAGTGAGCCATCAGATTTACTAAACTAATTAGGTTGTTAAACTTCTCAATTATTACCCTCTGTGAATTTGATGGAAAAAATAGGAGAGAGACATATAAAGTGATTAAATGTGTTACTTACCTCTGGGATTTTTTTCAACCCACCTTTGGGTTTTGAGGTTGGGGATCTTTGATCCATAGAAGGAAGAAATAACTTCTGTGATGTTGGCTATATCCTCACAGAACCCAAGGAAGTACAAGGGAGATGTGACAGAAAGGACAAAGGGGAAGGTGCAAGGGAGTTTCTGACCTACTGCCCTCCAGGTCGAGGCAAGTAACCAAATGACTCCTTGGATTAAATCCATCATTTATTTAATAGAAGATAAAGCATATTTCTATAGTAATAGAAATCCTACTAGGGATAGAAGGTTTTCTTTTGCTTTGCTTTGCTTTGTTTTTTGTTGGTTTTTTTGAGGGGCAGGGGAGGAAAACTGATCTTCCTATGTTTATGGTTCCTGGTGTGAGCTATACTACTTTCAAGACCGGTAATCTGTGCAGTGGAAGGAGATGAGATTCATTTAAAAAAAAAAAAAAAGATTTTTGACTTAGGTTACCAGTGAATGGAGAAAGTTGAAAGAAAGACAAGAAATGGATGATTGTGGTATATTTATTTCAGATATGAAGGTACGCTTCCAGGTACAGCACTAAATGTGCAGATGCATTCTAAAGCTCTGCTCACTGGTACTCACTTCCTACGGAACTACATTCACTGCCGGGTCAGGGCATTGAAGCCCAAGGTTAATACAGATGTGGGGAGTAGACAAAACCGGACTCAAGTCCAGGCTACCTTGTTTTCTCGCTTGGTAGGGCTTAGTTCAATAACTCTGAGCTTCAATTTACTCATTTGTAAAAATTAACTGCATAGAGTTGTTGCAAAGAATCATGGATTATTGTATTCTCCCATACTAGGACACATGTACATTTTACATTTTAATTGGGATGATTCTTAAAATCAATGATTTTTTTGGAAGTGCCACATAAAATGATGGGACATCATACAACAATTGGTATCTTAATTTGATAAAAGAGATGAAGATAATAAGACAACCTGCATCTCACATCTGGCATATAATAAGCAATAAGCATATTGTTTTAGGGTTGATGTTCAAGACTGTTTTTGTTACACTGTGGTGCACCACACAGAAAAAGCATCCTGCCTCTCATAAATGCTCACTTAGTCTCTAGCTCATGTGAAAGCTATCAAAAGCACATTTGTAAAAGAGTGACTAAAATCTTAAATGTTTAATCATCTAAAGTATTTTAATTTTAATGTAAAAATAATGTTAATGCCTAACAAAATGAATTGATTCATATTTGGGTTATTTAGCACCTTCAGGGGACTTGCAATCCTCCTACATCATAATAAAACCATGTTAATAAGTCAGCCCATGAGTCCTAAGAGTTTGTGCTGCACTCAGCACTTTGCTAGGCATGAGTTTTCATTATTTGTCATAATATGACTTAAATATGATCTCATTTCACCACCAAAAATAGCACCATATAGCAAGTCCTCCATTTCCCCTAAAATAATTTACAGAGGCTTTTGTGTATCCAAGTGACCAAATGCTTGATGTTGAATTTTTCTCAAGTTTTCTTCAGGACATCAGAACATGATGGAGATTTTTTTCAGGTGGCCTTCTACCAACTGGATATGAAATTGGATCAGCTGGAGGCAAGAACAGATGGGGCTGAGCAGCAGATGGAAAGATCCTGTTTAGGATATGCAGAATCACTCTGGCAAAATCAATCATGCTACAGGAGTTAGTTTCAGTTTGGTTAAAGAAAATGAACTCAAGTAGACAACTGAGTTACTGGAAAATTAACATGGGTTCACACTTTAGAAATAGCCTTGATTAAATGTCAGTAAGACTGATGAGTTAATGATATTGAATTAAGAGTCTTAAAATGCCATGTTTGTCCATGATAATAATAGCTCTCTTTATTTAGCATTTATTCTGTGCCAGGCTCTTCACATACAATCCTCACAGAAACCCTATGATACAGGCATTTTTCCCATGTTATAAATGATGAAACTGAAGTGTAAAGTGCATCAATCAAGGTCATAGAACTCTGGATAACAGAGTTGGAATTTGGCTAGAAAGTCCATGCAAATCATGACCACTCTACTATACTATCTTCCAGGATTAAATGATGAGTATACCCAAAAAAGGGGAAGAGCATATGGTTAATTCTCAGGAATCCTAAGGTCCTTTCCACAGTAACCATTGAAACAGGCCTATGAGGGTCAGAGTGACTCCTAGAAATCTGCCTGCATCCTCATGGGAAATACAGAATAGCAATGATGGCCACATGATCTCCAATAAAGCAGAGGGTCTCAGGGGCCACAGACAGGGCTCTGATGAATCATGGGGAATCCTTACAGAAATCTCATTTCTGCTTTCCTTCTAGAATTTTGCTTCCACTTATGGCACTAGGAGTACCCATTGTCTTTGTACATTCGAGCTGCTGTAACAAAATACTACAAACTGGTGCCTTCTAAACAACAGAAATTCATTTCTCACAGTTCTAGAGGCTGGGGAATCCAAGATCAAGGCACTAGCAGATTTGGTGTCTGAAGGAAGCAACAAGCTCTCTGGGGCCCCTTTTATAAGGGCACTAGTCCCATACATGAGGATTCCATACTTAAGACCTACTCACTTACCAAAGGCCTCACTTCCTAACATTATCACCTTTGTTGTTAGGATTTCAACAGATGAGTTTGGGTAGGGCATATAAACATTTAGTCCATCTTCAAAACTGGAGGCAAGCTGTAAAGGAGAAATCATTTTGGCCCAAATATTTGCCCTACGTTAACTTTGGAGCAAGAGGAAATAGAAGGAAATCATCATTAATTGATTGCCTACTGTTTGCCAGGCACTGGGAAGAACATATAATTGGTTGGAAGAAAAAAAGATAAATCTAAGCAGCAGATGAGAACACATCTGGCAGGCACCATGATCTGTATGTATTATTTCATTCCATATAACATTCTCTCATATTACCAAGTTCCTGTTGACTGCAAGGCTACTTTTTCTTCTCAGCCAAATGTCTGAGAACAGGTGGTGGTTATGAATAAGCAAAGTAAAATCTCATTTTCTAAGACACATAGAAAAGATGGTGAGTGTATCCCCTTAAAGAAGTAAATTTCTTTCCCTGCCTTATTTTCCTCAAACAAAACAAGATTTTACCAATTCCATTACCATAGCCTTGCTATCCATACACAATATCACAGAAAACTTTGAACTTTTGAGAAGTTAGAGGAATTTCTGTTAAGCATGAGGATGAGTAATCTCTTCAGATACAACTATGCCTGATAATACAAGAACAATGAATGTCTTTGGGCGCAAACATGAATTTAAACTGTGTATGTTATGCATTAGAGACATTAAAATAATCATAAATTATCAGTAACTGGTTGCCTTAAAACATTAACACTGATGGATACAAAAGACATAAGTTTCAATTTAAGGAAAATATGATATCTTAACCATCCACAATTACACTTGCATTCTGGGACTTTAAAAACAATTATATGCTACTGACTGTACCTTGGAAACACATACAAGTTTACTGAAGAAACTTAACATGACAGAGCTAAAACTTTAGTGAATTTGTTACACATTATTTTTCATATTATAATATTTCTAAAACTGGGATGCAGCTTAGTATCGATGGCACTTTGTAGTCACTTTCAGTCAGTGGTAGTTGTGACATAGTAGGCCATGCGTGCATGCATGTGAACATCAAAGCCTGCAAGATGCATGTCAGCATTTTGCAAGATAATCTCAGGGAGAATAATGTACCATGATTATGATCCTAGGAACCAATTGTTTTCAAAGGGGGTTGGTGTATTATATGTGTTTAACATATCTGAAGCAAGAGTAGAAAAGGAGTCTAGTTCTATGTCATTGCCAAGTGACCTAAGAGTTTGGCACCAAAATATCTAAGTTGCTTAATATAATTGTTTTTAAGACATGTTACATTACCTTATCCCTTGGTGGCATAAACATTTATATTTTAAAAGTTTTATGTAAAAAAATAGACTTTTCGACTCTGAGTCAGAAAGTGATTCAAACAGTCATGGAAAGAAGTTTTAGAAATATCTTAGAGTTATTTCAATAGTCATATTTTCAAGTGCTTAAAATGTATTGAATCCATTTATTTGATGGTATTTTTCATTTTTCTTAGCTTTTTATCATAAAACAATATAACTGCTGGCATCATAGATACAATGAAATAGATATATAAAGAGATACAAGAACATGAGGAAATGTTATATAGATCCAGAGATTTATGATACAATAGAAATTAGCGCCAGCCTGGAAGTTAAGAGATAGAGATACTCAGCTGGATTCTATAATTAAGGAGTTGAGTGGCCTTGAGCAAGTCTCTTAAGAGCTGTGATAGAAGATTTCTGGGTACTAGAGAGACTTGAAATAAGGACACAATTGCTTCCATCAGAAAAATAGAACCTCAGATGTTCCAAGGAGGAAGAGGCTTAGTATAGGACATGACATGCTTACAAAAGTGGTAGAAAAACTGGAATATCAGAGGTTGAAGGCCACTCATTACTGGTCTCTTAGCTTCCCCACCAGCTACTAAGTGATTAGACATGGCTTTCACTCTCACATCAGAAATTGAAGGAAATTTCTACCACTGATCACAGATTCCTGTGGCATCCACTGGTGAACTTCTAGAGGCTTGTAGATCCCAAACCTTGCTGCTGCATGCACTTCTTTTCTGCCTCCCATATCTCACACAGAGGTTTCTTATTGGTTGCATGGAAAGCAAAACTGTCCGAAAGGGATTCTGGGAAATGTAGTTCCCACACTACCAGCTCCCATGCTGTGGGAGAGAGCATAGAAGAAGGTAGGAATGGTGCTGGGTACCTCAGACAGATACCTGACACTCCACCTGGGAAACTAGGAACGTGATGGCAGTGCAGGTAAGCAAGAGGTGGGAGACATCATGAAGACACATTCAGAAGTCACGGAGAGGAAGGTGAACATCTGAGAGCTGCTTCAAAGGGAGAATGGAGAGATTAGATATGGTTTACTTTTTCCTTCCACACTACAAGTCAATATAATCTATAAATCAAGTCTCTTTAGCCAGTCTTCTGACTATCATGTTCTTTTCCCCTAGCTTTCCTGTAATGGGGAACAATGCACCTGCTTCCTCATAGTGCAGAAATAATGATTTGCTGGCAGAAGCTCCATGAATCAGCCTTTGCACTGAGCATGTTATATTGTTTGGGAACCTGGCTAAATTTTTTCATAACTGCTTTAAAAGTGATTTCCATTTAAAGCTAGGTGGAACAAATTCCTGCTGCTGGCTAAATCTTCTTTTTCTTTTTCTATGTAGAGAATCTCATAAAAAGGACTATTGCTCTTTTGTACTTCTCTGTGATGCATTTTGTGTTGGGGTCTATGAAAGAAGTCATCTAAAAATACATTGAGTGTTGTAAAAAATACCCTCGTAATTCTACCAGAATTCAACTTTTTAATAGCTGTCTTTCTTCTCCTTTTATGTCTCCTTTTCAATTATTTCTTTCCCTTTGGTACACTGCCAGATTACTGTTTCTGGGTCTTTCATAGATACCTACATTGACTGAATGGATCCATCCTCTGCCTTTGAGATCCTCACTAAACTCTGGCCGAGTTAGGCAACTGCATGAACTCAAATCCCAGATAAGGGGGAAGTAATCACTTTCAATAGAAAACGTAACATGACTAGTAATTGCAACTTTGACTATTATTTTATGATAAATAAGTAGAAGGGCATCCTTTATATCCTATTCTGGGTTTGTATCTATGTTATGTTACATAAGACCTTGGCTAATAATGCTGCTGTCATGTTAGTAGGATTTTAACTTATCTCAACACCATTTTAGTTCTGTTCACTGGACTTTACCTTAAACTGTACAGAGGTGCTTTTTTTCATTATAAAACAATGGAGTAGAAAACCTTCCCTCTACTTGCTCACGTTTGTTTCTAACCAGCTCATTTCTTTAACTGCAATTGACAAACTGACTTCACCTGAGACTGATCCTTTAATAAAGATGAAGAAAGACTAACCCAAGCTACCAAAGGATCATTGTTTCATTCCCCCAATGAAAAGGTTCCCTATAAAGTTGTTTGTCTCTATGGAAGGACTTGGAGTCGGGATCTGGCTACATAGGTCAGGGAGGACCCCACCACTGCCTTCCCCCTCAGAAGGGAACGATGCAGATATTCTAAAGCAGGAAGACCAGAGGCCAAAAAGTCAACATGGACAAGAAAAAGTGAGCAGAGCCATGAATTAAGCCATGAAGTTGTGAACTCCAAGAAGATATGCTTAGGGGTGTGATCTATGTAGATCAAGTGTAATTCTTCATTTTAGAGATGACGAAACGAGGCTCACAGGAGTTAAGTGCCACATTGCATATAGTGGTCAAACCAGAATAAGACCCATGGCTGGTAACTAGTCCAATGCTTGCTTCTCTGTATAATTTTTACTGATGGTGAATGAATGAGGAGAATTGATAATGCTTGCTTCTCTGTATTATTTTTAGTGGTGGTGAATGAATGAGAAGAATTGATAATGAATACCCTAAGAAATAATATAAAAATAATGCATGAGTAAAATACAATGGCCTATTTGAAATAACCATTATTGTAGACGTTTGAACTCTGTCCCCCAAAAAGATATGTCCAAGTTTTAACTTCAGTACCTTTGAGTGTGACTTTATTCAAAAATAGGGTTTATGTAGATGTAATGAATTTAATGATATGCAGGTGAGGTTATCCTGGATTTAGGGTCTACTCTGAACCCACTGAATAGTGTCCTTAAAAGAGAAAGGAGGGAGAGTTGACTCACATAGAGGACAATGTTGTGTGAAGAATCAAGTGAAAAGGGAAGAAGCATTGAAGGTTCGCTGTCACAAGCCAAAGAATGCCAGCAGCCACCAGAAGTTGGAAGAGGCAAGAAACATTCTCCCATAAAGCCTTCAAGGGGAGTGAAGCACTGCTGACACTTTGGTTTTAGACTTCTAGCCTCCAGAACAACGAGAGAATAAATTTCTGTTGTAATCTGTGGTGATTTTTACAATAGCTTTCAGAAACAAATATAAGTATGACAATTTCTGATCTAAAAAGTAATCCAGTAAGAAATTGTCATTGTCCCAATAGTTATTTTTGTTATTTATTTTAGCAAAATATACCTTGAATGACACTATTTTGAGGTTTTAGATTAGCAATAAGTATCCATATAATGGCTTCCCTAAATGTTTCTAGCCTGAATACCTTTTCCACATTTAACATGATGTAAAAAGTGCTACCCACCTCCCCACCCCTGTGCACTCCCAGCCTTCCCCTTCCTCCAGTATTCTAGTGCCACTGATCTCCTCTCTCTGGCCCTGAAGGACACCTGGCCCCCTCCTTCCTCTAGCTTCTGTATGTGTTCCTTCTCTGCCTGGTATGCTCCTCCCTCACCTTACACCTCCTCCACAGGCTGAAATTAGCTCCCAAAGTGCTACTCTCTGAGAGACCCTGCTGACCCTTTATAACGGATCAGTCATATATACACACACCCGCCTTTGTACATTCCTAACATCCCTTCTCTCTTTTTCAGTCATTATCAACATTGATGATATTACTAGATTATTTGTCTGACTTTCCCACTGGATTATCACTCCATGAGGGCAGGAACAGAACTTTTTGCTTATTATAACATTTCAGGGCTAGCATGGTGTCTGTCATATAGCAGACACTCACAAATGCATTTGTAAAATAAATGAATAGTAATATTTAGCCTTGGATGGAGCTGTTGTCCATTATTCACACTTATAGCTGTCCTATTTTCAACATATACAACTGAAAATTGTAGAAAATTATTACACAATAACTCCAAAATTAATTTATATTAATAATGTCTCAAGTTTTCTCCTGTGAATCTCTAAGTACATAAAAGTTCTGCTGTGTCCCAAAGGCAATTTATAAATAAGTAAGTGCAGCAATAAGGGACTCAAACCTATTTATTACATTTTACTTTGCCATTGACATTCATGGATAGACTAATTTGTCCTAATTATAATTATTCACTTGTATAATTGATAAGCATTTGTTGGATACCTAATAGATTCCAATGATTGTATTCTAATAGAAAAAAAGATAACAAGAACAGTAAAAACAGCACTAGCTGTGACAGTGGGATCTACTGGGAAGTCATAAAGGACTGAAGAGGTAAATCACAGCGGGTCAAGTGGTCTTAAAGGAACATTTCCAAAGGTTATTGCTTTTGAGGTGAGTCTTAAATGAAGAGTAGGAGAAAGTGGGTAAATAAAGACATCAGAGTCAGTCTAGGGCAGGGTTTCTTATTTTGGCATTTTGGACAGGATAATTCTATGTTGTGGGGGTCTGTACTATGTGCTTTAGGACCTAATCAGTGTCCCTTATCTCTGTCATGAGGTGCCAGTGTGACAACCAAAGCATTTCCCTGATGTTGCCAAATATTCCCTGGAGTGCAGCATCACTTCCATTAAGAACCACTGGTTGGGCACACTGGAAGGAGTCTACTGGTAGGAGTGTCTGAGTTACTGCAGCACGTCCAGACAGCTCTTGTGGAAAGTAGTTGAAAAGCCAGGGGAGGGATATGAGGCAGAAGGTAAAACAATGGGCTTACACAAAGGGTCTAGTGTGTTAAGCTAGGGAGTTTGAAGCTTCATTCTGAAAACACTTATGTGGAATTAAAAGATTTGAAGGAAAGGGACTTAGGCTAGTTAGTGTTTAAGAAAAATCACCTTGGTCACAGTGGAAAGGATGGATTAAATGGCAATTAGAATGAAACTAAATGAATTGAATGTAATCCAGGTGAGAAGTGATTTGTGGGAACAGAAAGGAAAGGGAAAATAGAAGAAGTATTCATATCAAATATCTAAGAGTTTGTCCTGGGTGGCATCTAGATTCTTGGTTTGGATGATCAGAAGGTAGTTATCATGAATGTTCTCTAATATCCAGTTGGAAATTAGGCTCATGACTTTATGAGAGAAATTATTGAACGCTTGAACTCAAAAAAATTACTTGTATAGCTTTTTAAGTGTAATCTAGGTAAACTCACAGTGTAATAAATAAAAATAGCACTACCTAAGGCTTCAAATTCAATTAGGCCTTCAGCAAAGATTCCTTCAGCAAACCAAAAAAAAAACAATACTAGTTTTAAAAGTAATCAATATAATAGAAAACCTTAGTAAATGTCCGCCCCCTTCCCCCAAGCAATGTCTAGACAAGTGAGACAGAGAGGCAAATTGAAGAATTGAGGCCATTTTTCTTGCCTGATTGTCCAGAAAATTGTCTCATTTCTTTGCCTTACTTTCTGAGTCTATCTAATGATAACAGAAAAAAGTTGTATGTTTGGATATTTTAAAATAGCTGAATCTTTGAAAATGCCGAGAAAAAGCAATCGCCACCAAACACACTATATTAGCATTTAGCAGAACTTCTGCCGTAGTTCTGTCCTTTGTCAGTATATAAGGCAAGTTCTCTTGTGTAAAAATTGACTAGATAAAATGTCATGAGCACCTACTGTGAGGGAAAGTAGACTGGAGCAGAGAATTCTATCATCAAAAGACTCCCCAGTTATGGGTCCTACAAGAGGTACAAAGGCAACGAACAATTCAGGACAAAGCACAACTTTTGTAGATTCTGTTTTGCAGAGAAATTCCGTGTTACCATTTCACAAAGTTATTCACATTCCATGCTCTTCAACATGAGGAACACAGGATACTCAGTTCTGCTCAAGGATTTAAACAGGTTGTCCAGGTTTTGATAAATTATTTGAGTAAGTCCCAAATGGAAATAATTAAAGCCAAAGCAAGAATGTTTCAGTGCATCTGAAATTTTGAAAAATGCAAAAAAAAAAGTTGATATATAAATATGAGGTCTAACTGGGTTTTTTGTAATGATAAATTACATATTTTTAAGTATTTGCCTTCAATAAAAAACAGAAATCCTTACTAATCCAGATAATAATATGCATTTTCTTTTAAGAACTCACCAACCTTAAAATCACTAAAACATCACATATTGAAAATCACTTGTAAAGTTGTTTAAGTGTAATCTAGATAAACTCGTGATGTAATAAATAAAATAAATGAATTTATTTTAAATCAAACCAAACTGATTCAGAAATTAAAAATTACAATACGCCATATATTGGTCAAATTTACCATTAACTCCTTATTATCACTAGCAATAAATATTTTTTTTTTACTTCACATGTGTAATGTTTTACATGTGTAACTCATTTGCTCTTCATAACCATGAGATATTATTATTCCCATTTTACAGATGAGGAAGTTAACACTCAGGTGAACTAATTCACCAAAAGTCATTTGGCTAGTAAATGGCAAACCTGTGATTAGGGAAGAGCATTACCAGTATACTTCATGAAGAACAAACCAAACATAAGCAGTTAGTCACTTACAGACTAGAAGATTTTAATAAAGACAATTTGTTACAGATGCATAAAGTAGTACAACCAGTTCTATGAAACACAGAATGTTAATTTTTTTTACATATTTGAATTAAAAATATAACTTTTAATTTAACTTAATTTTAATTTAATGACTTCGGAAAGTATACTCAACTCTGAGAACAAGAAGAGAATAATTTTAACAATCTTAAAATAACCTTTATATTTAAACATAAATATTTCATTTTCATTTCAAATATCTTAGTCTGCTAAAATTTTGGCCTGTCTGAATTCTAAAAGACATTTGAATTCAAACTTTATTTAATGATAAGAAAACATGACTAAATATATAATTTCCTAAAATAGTTCCAAATTACAGAAACATAAAGGAAGGTTAAGTGCCAGGGAACAAAAATTTATAGAATTTAAAGATCGTGATTCATACACAAAAGACTAAACCTTTAAATGAATAACTATATTGTCACCAGTTGGGAAGGAAATTTAATTGTGTTTGTTTTCAAAAATAGTGAGATAAGAGTCAAAACAGCCGTAACAGCTCCGTATTAGATCCTGTGACTCACATCAGTCATGCCAGGCTCCAGCTAAATACACTGAAAAGTATATTAAATCAGGATGATAATTGTTTGGGAAAATTTCTCCTAGAAGTATAGTAAATATGATTGACTTAATATATCATTGGGATTCTACTGGAAAAAATGGCATAAAACAGCAACATTCTGTTGCCATTTTATAACTTTCATTTTTGTAAAGTGACCATTAGCATAATATAGTAATATCATTACGGCAATCTGCACAGATGAAAATATCTCAAAGCCAATATTACATTTTCATCAAGTAAATGACCATGTGTTTCAATAAACACAATTATGAATGTTAATAAACCAACAGATTGAGTCATTTGATTTCTCAGCATTGTTGTTTAGAGGAGAAAACAAATTAATCATCTTTGAGGTAACACCATTCTTTGTTTGCTCAACAGAAATCAAGATTTCTGACTGTTCCCTTTCAAGGTCCTCCTGTTCTGACTTTCCCCTTCTAAGGTCATCTTGTCATGAAGTAAATATTCTATGCAGTGTTATCAATGTAAGGCCAAAGAATTTGGGGTGAATCACAGTCTTTACTTTGATAAGAATCCATAGGACACCTAACTGTACAATAGACAGCCAATAAAGTCTGTTCCTCTTGCCCGTTCTACCAGTGGGGACAATTCCTGAGCAACATGCTCTCTAGCCTGGTACACCTGTGAACAGAGCAGGGAAGCTGTCGACTCAGCCACCTATTTCTATCACCAAGGTGCATATTCAAGGTCAGGAGGCAAGTAAAATTGTCGTCACTTTCACTTGAATCCATTTTAGCAATAGGCAAGTCTGGCATTGGAATGGACAGCAGGTAAAATGAACACCAACCAAAAATAGTAGAGACAATCACATGAGACTTTCAGCATCAAGTTGACAGGCTGCATCAACCTGCAAAAATAGCTTTATTATTAAGCATCATTGGAGAAAATAGTTTTCTGGAAAGAAGCAACATTTGACTTTTACTTAAGCACAAAGCAATTTTTCCATTTTCCATGCTTTTTGTCAAAAATTTTTCAAAAATAATAGATTATTTTTCTGACTTGCTAAGGGAGCATACTGAGAACAACTTAACATTTTTTTCTGGAAATGTATCCTCAACATTTAAAAAATCAGCCATTGTATTCCTTGGCAGTAGCATAACTACAAATGTAGGCAGTCTAAGGACTACTTAGCCAAAGCATACCATGACATTTTTAGTCATTTGCCTCTTTGAGAACTCCAGAGTGAAGAGGCATATGCACACGCTCATGGTCTTCAAAATGTTATCACATGGTTGAACTTTTTACAGCATTAATTTGTTTGTTAATTAATTAATTAGCATATCACCGAAGAACTCTCTATGTTTATCAAAAGTCCTCTTAACTTCACAATCTTAAACTATTATGAATTAAGAGTTTCTGTCTACTCTAGTTTCCAAACTAGAATTAGAGAGGGGGGGTGAATGAGAAATTGTCTATGTCATTTCAAAATTGTATCAGAATATTTTGAAAAGTTCCTATTCCTTGGTCTGTGAGTGGTCCAGTAACATGGTTAGGTCCAGCAACACCCATAACTACACATCTTTCTCTAGCATTCTTCTTAATGTTGACTTGTAACCAAATTTCAGATTCCTTCAAAATTTCAAATACATCACAATTAAAATTTTAATGCTCAAATGTTGAAATTGAGTAGCCTATGTAAGGTATTTCATATAGGTTACATTTTTTTTTCTGAGACTTTTCATCTTTCATTTATTTCAAGCATATTTATAATTGCTCATTAAAGCATATTTAGCATGGTTACTTTCTGTCTTTACCAGATCATGCTAACATCGCTGTCATCTTGGTATTGGCATCTATTGATTTTCTTTTTTTCATTCAGTGTGAGATCTTCCTGGTTCTTGATAGTATGAATGACTTTGAAACTTAGATATTTTGGATATTATTTTTGAAACTATGGATCTGCTGCTGTCTTCCTTTCTCTGTTTTTATTTTTCTTTTCCTTCTTTGCTTACTCCCACCTCTTTAACCCAAAGCTCAACTAGGATTAGAGAAAAAATAAAAGTTGGCTCACAGATGGAGAAAGTATTGTACTTCATGTGACACATTTAAATGCTCCAGGAAGAAAGAACTTGTCAATAAAGCACCTTTATGAGTCACAGATGGCAGTAAGGCTGTGCTATACCCGCCTTTTCTCTCCTTTCATTATCTCCTAATGTCACTTAGTTTCTGAAGTACTAAGCAGCATCACCACTCTCCAAAACTGTCACTCTCCATTTATATTCAATCATAACTCACTATTGAAGATTAATTATGAAGAAGGCAAGTCTGAATTAGGAATCACCAAAGTATTATTTCAAAAGAAGTGCAGATTTATTGCATTCAATTCTAGGCTTAATTCAAAGACATGGCTAGAACTGCTACTAAGGAAATGTCTTTAAGGGCCTATTTTAAAGCATAGAGACAACTCATTTGTACATTAGTGGAAAGTAATGTGTTTAAATCCTTAACAGTAGCCTTCTTGAGTAGATTAATCACCACTTTTAAACCTATTTATTTGTTCCCCTACAAAATCTCAAGTAAATTTCCACCCAACTTTTCTCTGAATTTTCACAAATTCTAAGGTAGCAGAATCTAAATTAGAAGTTGGGTTATACATGATATTTCTGTTTAAAGGGTATTAATTAGGCTGCTTTGCACTGTGAGCAGTGGAATTTAGCTTGACACAATCATTTCATGATCTCAAATCTAACACAATTATTTCTGGATGAACCATTGCCATAAAATTTAACAGGCTTTATTAGCTGTTGGTTTGCACTGCGGATCTATAAATACTAATTCTAAGTTCTGAATATTTCTTCCTTTTTACTTTTTATGGTTAATTTAGACTTTCATTGATTAAGCATCTCCTTGTACAAAGTGCTTGCTGATGTCAAAGACTCAAAACACTGTGCCCTACACATTTTGACATATTACTGAGCATGTTTATGCAGCAAAGTGATTGAGAGTTGCAAAGTCTGACTTCGAGTAGGAAGAGTATAAAACTTGGGAAGTGACTTTAAGAAAACCTAAAACTATCTCATAGAAGACTTATCTCACTGTTTTAAAAATAGCACTTAAAATTCAATAAGTAAATTTTGATGCAAATGGAAAATCAAAAGTAGTTTAGATCCAACATACACACTGTGCAAGATGTTTACTTGTTGATAGCTTGTATTCCTACCTCTGGATCAGTTTGACCATTATACCAGCTAATTCTTATACCTGTGATTTGTGACATAAAAATAGGCTTCCTCTTACTGAGTGTGGGCAGAGGAGAATTGCCCTTATTTCACCTTGAAGAATAAAAATAGAAGCTCCATGTGCAATGAAATAGAAAATTTATTGAAAACAAGGATTACTAGCTCTTTGAAAGAGGGGAGTCTTGTATATATTTTTTAATTTCATGAGGATTTAGAAGTTGATCATTCATCACACCTGCATGCTGAACCAATTGAAAAGAGACACAAACGAAGGTCAGACAGAAATCAAAACAGTAATTTAGGCTGTATTTCTCTAGCAGCACAGCCCCTTCAAGTCCTGCTTTTTTCAGTTGATAGGACACATGAGGTGAGTACAGCATCGACTGCATACTCACAACATTTGGAAAATATAAAAATCCCAGCTTTTCCTGCAAGGCTATGGGACCAGAACCAGGTACCTAGTGCAATCAAGGCATGCACCATCCAATACATTAGTTGCTAGTCACATGTGGCTGTTGAATACTTGAAAAGTGGCTACTATGACAGAGAAATTGAATTTTTTTTATTTTAATTGACTTAAATTCAAAAACTGGTGCTTAATTCACTGTTCGAAGATTTTTAAGTCTACTTGAAACCTTGGGGATATGTGAATCCACTTTTTCAGCTATAAACTATATTGAATCTAAGTAGAGATTCATTATTTATCATTAAAATAATTGATAGTAATTAGTTAACTAACTAATTAATTATTTCCCAGGATAAAGCTAATAATCCCAGTAAAATGAAGGGGCCAGATTGAGATATGCTCTAAGTATAAAATACACAAGAATTTTAAAGACAGTACAAAAAAAATTATTTAAAATAGCTCATTCCTAATTGTTTGCATGTTGACATAATAGTATTTTGGATATATGAGGTTAAATAAAATATTAAAATTAATTTTTAAAAATCTTCTTATTTATTTTTACTTTTTAAATGTGATTACTAGAAAATGTTTGATTACATATATGGCTCACATCATATCTCTATTAGACTCATTCTAGTAAAGTGTGGGCTAGCCTCACTCTATTTGGCATGTGAAAGTTATGGTGGCGATTTAGCTGTGTCTAAGGGAAGAAGAATAAACTAACAGTAAGGAGAAAGGGAAAATCTTGTGGGTTTCAGCTTCCTTGGAGGCCGAATGGTCTAGGTCAGTTCATGTCCCTGCATGACTTTTGAACCTGAACTTAAGTGGAAGAAATCTCCCATCAAGAGGTTACTGCCAGGTATTTGTGCCTTCTCAAACCTAGGCTTTTACAACTCTGAGTGTCATCTTACTTTGATACTTCCCCTCCAAACCTTACCTTTTAAAAGCTTTTACTTCTCTACAACTTGATTAATGCTAACTATTAAATTGCAATGTACATATCCCTTTTTTCCACCTATTTCCTTTTTGTAGAATGGCTTGGCCTTCCCTGGCTACCCATCCTTTAGTCCCAAGGTAGGAAAATAAATTATACAAAAGGAAACATCTACCAGTGCCCAGCCCTTCAAAAATTCTATACTCACTGTTCTTGGGAAGTCAACATCAAAGATTGGGTCTCTGGGATCTGAAAAGACATTCTGTCCATGTTAATTTGAACATTACCCTTTTCTCTTTTTTTATTAATTTATTTATTATAAAGATGTGGGGTACAATTCAGGGCTAGGTATACAAGCATTGATCATGTAGGGACCCTTGTTGATGAGGCATGCCCCTCCCTCCCCTAGCAGCTTCCCCCAACTGCCAGTCCCACCTCCCCTTCCCCTGACAGTTTTCCACCACTGCCAATCGCCTTCCCACAGCATTGTAATTGTTCAAGATCACCTTATGAGTGAGAACATACGGAGCTCAGTTCTTTGTTTCGGTGATAAAACACTGAGTATGATCAACTCCAAATTCATCCAATTTGCTGCAAAGTCCACATAGATGTCCTTCTTTATGGCTGCATAATATTCCATTGTGTCTATGTACCACATTTTTTTATCCAGTCCAGCTTCGATGGGCAGCACGGTTGATTACATGTTTTTGCCATTGTGAATAGAACTGCAACAAACATACGTGTGCAGGTTTCTGTTTTGCAGAATGATTTGACTTCCTCCAGTATATTCCCAAAGGGAAATTGCTGGGTCATATGGAAGGTCAATTTCTAGTTCTTTCAGAAATCGCCACACTGTCTTCCAAAGAGATTGTATTAGTCTGCATTCCCACCAGCAGTGTAGAAGTGTTCCTTTTTCTCCACATCCTCATCAGCATTGCTGGTGGGAATGCAGACTAATACAACCTCTTTGTTGTTGTTTGCTTTATTAATGATGGCCATTCTTACAGGGGTTAGGAGGTATCTCAATGTGGTTTTGATTTACAGTTCTCTAAAGATAAGTGAGGCTGAGCACTTTTCATGTGTCTGTTGGTCACCCATATATCTTCTTTTGAGAAGTATCTATTCATGTCTTTTGCCCACTTTTTAAAGGCCATCTACAGATTCAACACAATACCCATTAAGTTACCAACATCATTCTTCTCAGACCTGGAAATAACAATACAGAAATTTATATGGAAACATAAACAACCATGAATAGCTAAAACAATCCTCAGC